>NC_060277.1:40157593-40259980 GCF_021613505.1 Equus quagga | reverse complement strand
ATCTTGAGAGTCCAAGAAATCTTTCTTTTGACTCCTCGGCTCACTGACCCTGCATCACTATGATCTGGCTCCTCCCTGATGCGGGGTCGGTGAGCCAAGGAGTTGAAAGAAAGATTTCTTGGACTCTCAAGATCTGGCAGTAGTGCTCTTTTATTTAGAGAATAGTGTGGAATAGCATGGGGACAGGACCCATGGGCAGGCAGAGCGGCCGCTGCTGCTGTGTGGGGACAGGGCCCACGGGCAGGAGGAGCCATTGCTGCTGCCCCGAGTTGAGGATTAGGGCTAATTTTATAAGGCATGGGTATGTGAGTCATCTCTTTACACGACAAAGGAAAGAACATGAAAAAAAGTTAAAATGGTATCAGTGCCGGTAGGGTCCGGCCATTGGGCAGTCCCACAACTTTTAGATAAGAATCAAACCGGATTGAGTAAATGGCAGAAGTCACCACTCAAATACTATCTTCAGCTAAAGACAAAGGAGGTTTTTGGGGTGGGGGGTCAGTTACATGAGGTTGCCAGCAGTAAACAACTTAAGTTCTTGCCTTCCCCATTAAGAGTTTCCAGAGATAAGGTCATCCCCCCTTCCTCCTGGCACAGAGAGGGAGGCATGGAGATTTCCTTCACAAATGCAACTGTCTTGATCAAAGGGCAAGCAAATTCCACTCCTCGGAGCCTGCTTCTCATCTGCAGTTTTAAAATTAACCAACCTAAAATCCTCATCACTCCCTTCCGCTGGCTCGTTTCTTGCTGCCTCTGGTAGCACTAACTGAGCCCCAGCCATACTAGTCTTCCTGTGGTCCTGCAACCTGTCCAGTTCTTCCCTCCCACAGGACCTTTGTATATACTGTTTCTTCTGCCTGAGACATCCCCCCTCAGCCCTTCACATGCCCGGCTCCTTTTTATCCTTTGGGTTTCAGTTTAAATAACAGCTTTTAGAGGCTCTCTCTGTACAAGCCATGAAAATTAGGATCCGCACTGCTACAGTCGGCCCTCTGTATCCGTGGTCCTGCATCCACGGATTCAACCAACCGCAGATCATATACTGTATTTATGATCTACGGTTGGTTGAATGGCCACGGCGGGAGGCTGAGCTCGTGGATAGGGAGGGTAGACTAAGGGACTTGAGCATCCGCAGGTTTTTGTGTCCGCGGGAGTCCTGGAACCAGTCCTCCGCGGATATCAAGGGACAACTGTATTTTCTATCTCAGCAATTGATTTTAAATTTTTCCTTCATAGCACAATTTGTAATGTATTTTTTTACTTGTTTGCTATCTGTATCTCACACCAGATTATAAACTTTCTACAAGGGTAGAACTGCAAATGAGGGTTCCCCGTTTCATCCTCAAAGTCTACCTGTCTGACACATGGCAGAACACAATATATGTCCTTGAACAAATGACTAAAAAGTGGAAAAGAAGACAGGCTTTAAACTAAACAGACGTGTTGAAATTTTGATTCTGTTACTAACTCAATGGATTGGTCAGTCTTCACTAATCTCTTATGGTCTCAGGTATTTCCATCTATAAAATGGAAAAATATCATACACACTTCATGGAATGATGGTGAAGATGAGTGCCCTTTAGAACTCTATGCCCCTTGGAGTTGTCTTTGGTTTAGATAATTTTACGATGTTTTAGAGGCTGTAGGATGTTTGCTAGCAACATAAACAATATGATGGCTCAGGCAAAGTTCAAGTGAATAATTGTTCAAAGAGTTCAAATTGAGGATTTTATGGGTTAAAACACTTTCTCCCCATCGACCCATTTTCCAAAATCTGTCTCCATATCAACCTTCTACTATGATGACAACCTATACCCTGTCCAAAAAAACTACAATGCTATGATGGGAAACAGAAGTGAGCCTCTAAACAGAAAATTTGCATCCAATTTGAAGGTCACCTAATCTGGTGATCTTGCCTCTGTACGGACTCTTGACATATTTTCCTCCATCAGAGAGTGCTTACCCATTCCCACTGGGAGAGTCTTCAACTGGAGCTCCTGGCAGTTTGGCATCAAGGATAATTCCTAGAGCCATTGTCCTCCCCAATGTTTCACATCGATAAATTAGACTCCTATCTAGGAAAGGTGCACTATACCTGCTGTAATTATTTAGCCACTCAAATCACAGAAGAAGGGATTTATAGACTTCGCTAGAAGGTGCTGTTCAGGCCCTACATTGTCCAGGCAGACCAAAAAACCTGTATGTGTGTATATAAATATACATATATTGATATTCATATACAGAAAGAGAAGAGAAAGAAAGCGAGAGAGATACAGGTTAAGGTGGGTTTTGTTTCCATTCTGATTTCAGAACTCTGTTCTGTGAAGAGCCCTTTATATCCCACTTATATTCTGATTGAGTATTTCTCTTTCATGTCTCCCTAGTTGTACACAGCACACTGACTGGCTCATGAGAGATGCTGAAATAATTTAAAATAGTATGACATACCTAAATAGAAATAGTAACGGGGATAAGAAGAAAGTACAATGGGTGCACAAAGAAGTGAGTAGGGATGGAGTCTGCCCTAAGTGTGCAAGGGTTTGGGGAAAGTTTCCTGGAACAGGAGGTATAGAAGTTGGTCAAGATATCTAAGAGTTTGCTAGTTGGAGAAGAAATAAGAGACATTTTAGGCTGAGGGAACAGTAAGGAGGATGTGGGCACATGGCACATTCAGGGATGATTTCAATTCAGGTGTACATTCAGTCAGTGCTAGAATAATAAGGCAAAGAATGACTAAGAAAATACCTCGCCTCTGGCTTGGTGGGGCTCACAGCCCAAGTGGTGGCTGCAGAGGGCATTTGCTCTGTGTAGGAGTTTGGATGTTTTCTTGAAATCAGTGTGCGTGTGTAGGGAGGTGGAGGGTGCAGGGACGATGGACATTCACATGGAGATTGGAAGCAAAGGCATCGGTTGAGAGGTTCTTATCGTCTAGGTAAGAAAAATTGAGTTTGGAGTAGAGGATTTTTTTGAGACATTATCAGTCAGTCCCCACTATTGACCATTTTCTTCCAAAATAAAAAATAAATTGACCTGTAGCTTCCTACTTGTTTTTTGATGGAATGGAAAAGGGAGGAAATATGCATACACACACATGCACACACAAGATACAATTTGTGCCTTGAAGATTTTCACACTTTCATGCATGAAATTTATAATTTTACATAAATTGTGACAGTGGCAACAACATTTAAATACAGATTAAAAGGTTTGCAGATTAACCTGAGACTAGTACTGACCAGAGAGTTTATACTGATGAAAGTGATTCAATTCTGAATAAATTCTTTACCAAGCAAATATAACAGCTACTGGTCCACACTTACAGTGCTTTATTTTCCCCTGGTTACTGGAGAGTTATGCTCACCCATAGCTACCTAAACCTGGCTACTTTGCCAGATGAGAACTTAATGTAAATGTGAACCCCTGTCTGAAACGATGATTTCGTTAACATGCAGTTACATTTTGATTCGGATTTGCCATTTTTATTATAGACTTTTAAAATTAAGATTTTATCACCGATTCAATAGAGAAGGGAGAACAGGCTAGGAGAGATGTTCCCCAAGTTGCTCACATGTGAATATTAACACATTACTCGCTAGGACAGAAGATTCGAACTCCTGACTACGTTCACTGACAATGGCCTAATGCCTCGACTGTGTTGGCTTATCTTCAAATCCAACTACTCTATATGGTGCAGCCAGGGCCTATTGGTTACCTAGCCTAGTTCCTTCATAGCAACTCTATGCAGCAGCTATTGACACTCCTGTTCTGCAGACAAAAAGACTAACTCTGACAGATATAAAGACTTGCTTATAATAATACGAATGATGTCAGAGTGTGAATAGGAAACGTGGGCTTCCACTCCAGCCCTCTTTTGCCAGCTTGCGCTGACCTTTCAAATTAAGGTCATTAATCACTGCCACTTCTCTGTAAACTCAACATGCCCAGAAATATTAGTAGATTGGGAAAAAACTTAAATAAATAATCAAAAGAAAGTTAAAACATTTTAAAATAGTTTTCTCTTGAGAACTTAGATTTTAAGTTAAAAGTGAATGATAAGCACAACCAGAGGCACTCACAACTGGAATGTGCAATGCTGTACTGAGGGGCTTTGGGCAGAAGAAGAAGGAAAAAAAAAGAAAAAAAGAAGATGGGCAACAGATGTTGGCTCAGGTACCAATCATAAAAAAAAGTGAATGATAAATCCATAAATAAAACTACTAGTTTTTACCAACTTGGTTGTAACTGTGAGTTTATATAGGACAATTATGTTACTGTATATTTCACCTCTTACCATTATTTAGAGAACATTTCATCTGTTTATCCTCAGACCATCTGCTGGGAAAAAGTTGGTAGTATGTCTCTGAATCTCCTGGCGAGGAAATAGATATTAGCAGAGCACGTATTGCATGAAGAAGCAGAGCTGTCACTTGAGTCACAGCTGTGAGGAGGTGCTGTCTGATGAACTGTACCTGGTCTCTCTGTAAATTACTCTAATCTTCATTTCTTTCCATCTGGACTCTTTCATGAATAATATATTCAATTAGATGACATTAAATACAAATAAAATCCTTCTCACTTGTCATGCATGTTATTTTTGTTATTTATAATTTTTTATTTAAGTAATTTATCAGTGACTCTAAAAACTAATTCTAACACGTATTTCTTAGTCCATGGTGGTCCCGTTGATAGTCTTACTCATTCAAATACTGGCACATATGGAAATATGGTTATCTATTAAAAACAATATAGCCCCTCTGTGTTTTTGTTACTTAGCTGAATATATTTAGTGTGTGTATATATATATATATTTTTTTTTTTCTGATGGATGTTCTATTGCTCAATTAATCACTTTTAATCAAATATGTTTGGTTCTCTACATGCTGCTTGGCATGGCTGCCTGAATATAATATATTTCTTATAGTAAGTAAAAGAAGTAAATCTCAAGCTTCTTGTTTGAATATTTTTCTATTTTCACAACTGTTTGTATTTTATTTACAGTAGAAAATATAACTCTTTTCTCTTTTATTTACTTCCTTTCAACCTCATTTTTGGTGTAAACGTAGTTTCCACATTCTCGTTTATTAGAGTAAAGGCCAAGTAAAGTTCTGTAGATGGCTAGCTTTTTCGTCTTCATATTTATTGGATAATGCTGACCCAGGCTCTGGGTCAGCAGGATGGACAGTAGGATCTATAAAGATATTAAGGTTTTTTCATTTCAATTAATACCTAGTAAATTTGTATCCTTATGGTTAATATACACTATTTTTCTAAGTTTCAGGAAAGTTAAAATCAGCCTCTCAGAGCCTGAAGATCATCATATTTATTGTTCTAGAAATCACTCAGATGCTCAGCTGTGCAATAGAGCAGAATTAATTCAGCTAGAAATGGAAAGGAACTGAGCAATGCTGCAGATAATCTTCTGATTTCTATCGGCATAGACTGTTAAACATGACCCTGAAGAGATTCACACTCGGCCTCATTATGGTTCAGGAAGATGTTTGCATTCACACAGATGAGACCCTTAGGGATGCGTAATAACACCCTACCGATGGATTCACCGTGCAGACCGTCTCCGTTTATGTCTCGGTTAGGTTTCAGTTCATAACCAGAAGCTCCTGTGTATACGTATAGCTATTTTGGACTCACTGTTTTCCTCTAATAAGATTGGGGCACTAAAATGATCAAACAGTTTGCAAACTAGTAAAACTAGGCACTAGTAAAAAAGATAGGACGTTAGGAAATATATTCGATTATTCTATCAGTGGTGATGCTAAATCTGAAAAAATGATTAATATTACTTGTGATTATAAATTATTTAAAATACAAAATTATTTTAAATAAAGGATAGTTTAAACTTTTCTGAAAAATATCTGAACCATCCGTTCCAAAAATGACTTTTCGGTGATTCATTGTTTCATGATAAAAACAGATAGCCCTTCAATCTTTTAAAAACAGATTCACAATGCACTAAGTCAAGAGTTAAACTCCACTCGAGTATTTCAAATTATCTGGAAGTAAATATAACCTCCAAGTAGCCTTCTTGGGCTTTATATGCCGATAGGTTGCCTTAGTGTAGTAATATAATTTTATTTGCAATAAGAATACAGAACAAAAATGCAAAGGCAAAAATGATTAAATCTTTCTACTTGGGGAGAGCATTTGGAATGTTGAATGTAAAGAGACTTTCTCCCTGTGGATACAAAAGTTTCTACTGTCACTCTGGTATCATAGATACTTCCGGTTTCTTATTACACATAGATATTAAGTGTATTGTAAAAATTGAGAGTTCTTGGAAAGTTTTCCTTCAAAACAAAGTCACTGATTAGATCTTCATGCATTCTGAGTGGATGATTTTGGTTGATTTAGAGGTGGTTTACATAAAGAAGATGCTCAATAAATATTTGTTGAATAAGTGAACAAGACACAGTACAGAAAAAAAATGCTGGAAATTAATTAATTCAAATATGCAAAGAGTTCCCCTTATTTACATTGCCCATAGTCATCACAATGCCAAGATATCAGCACGGAAAGATTAAACCCGTAATTTTGCCAAAATTATATATCTATATATCTACATCATAATTATAAAATACTTTAAAAGAGCTGTATGTTTGATGACATTTATTACTTCTACTCTGAATTCTATCTAAACAGCTTAAAAATCAGCTGAATTATACTTCATTTAGAACACAGTTATTCACCTAATCTTAATACAAAGTGATTTCTCTATGAATTTACATAAATACATATTTTTATTAAAACTGTGATGATATATGCAGTTTCAGACAATTATAGATTTTGGCTATTTATTATTATTAATCTCTAAGGATTCAAACTTAGGATTTAATAATATTTCCCACTATTGACTTTCTGTACTGTTGACAAGCTCCCCATAACCAAAATTACCCTTATGACTGGTTTATGCATCTACTTAGATCTGAGTGGCAGCCTTGTTCTACACAAAAGTCCTTCCCTCCTTCCTCCATTTTCATGTCCTCCTATCCTGGCCTCCGTGGCAGAATTCCTGTTGATGTCAGCTAGAACAGCTCCATGGGCGTTTCGTTCTCTTCTCTCATTCCTCACTCACCCCTTGGTTTTCCTAGATCCCAGATGCCTATCTGATTATACAACCATCATGGATATCCTCTCTCAGCTCTTTTCCTGTTATCAGCCTCTCTAACTGTCTTCTTAATGGAATTGCAAAACCCTGCCTTTCTTCCTCAGTAGCTAGCAGAACCAGCTGAGATGTCACGCTATGAAAATGACATGCAACTGCCTATGTGGAAGGCTGGCAAAGTACACAGGCATAAAGAAAATGTTCCAGCAGTTATTAAAAACACAGGATAGCACCAAGTGTGTGGCAATCTCCTAATATTCCAGAGGAGCCAAGTGAACCAGCTTCGCGTCCTAGCTCAGACTTTTTCCATAGTGGGATGACTCTAGACAAATTACTTAACCTTTCTGAGCTTCAATTTCTTAACTATAAAATAGAGCTAATATTTCCTACATTTAAAAGCTGTTGTAAGGATTAAAAGAGTTATCTCAGTGTCTAACACATCGTTAAATGAAAGAAAATAGGCTTTCTGACTAAAATTATAGTCTTCATCTGGACAAAACTATTCCCAAATGAATACAATTAATTATTTTGTTTGAAATGGAAAAAATAATGAGTCGTAGCATGACCCATTCAAGGGTTCTTGTGAAAACAGCTGTAATTGAAGTCGTTGGCTAGCTCCTTATTTGTCATGTCAAGCCTTCTCCAAATAGGAGTAATATTTTCATCTGAAGAAAGATTGCACATTTAAAACACACAATCAGAATACCAGAGCCTACTTGTAAATTATCTGGCAGTAATTTATCCTTATTTTTCCTCATGGAAATGATATTCAAACCAATTTTCATTTTTACAACCTGGTTGTTACCCTAACTGCGTTCCCACCTAGGGTAGATACAACAGATTGATTCACTCAACTTCATCCTACTCCTTGCAGTATAATTTTATGCAGGCCAAGGCTAAAGAAGACTCATTTAGAGCTTGGCTTGAGAACCTAATCGAGCTTTCACTAAACAGAGGACCTTTGGTTAAAGGGAGATATCAATGCCATGAGGCAGAGGCCACACTTCTGCCGCTTCCGATATTTCTGATAACGTGTCTTTGTGGAAGGTTTTTGTACCAGCCACAGCAGATGTTCAAATGCCTATCTTCTAAATCTGTGGGTGTCCAGGGGTGGGGACACAGGCAAACTTTTGGTGGGCTCAGAGCACATAGGAAGGGGTTTATCTTGGGAGCTACAGTTGTGGCAGCCCCTCACAAACCCTTCTGTGTCCGATCATGGCAGAGGCAGTAAGTAGTTCTTTTGAAAACTCTGTGTCGGTGTTCTAGGATTTGTTCCTTGAAATGCAGTATAGAATCGGCTTCCCTAGCCCTTCCAGCTATTTTGTGACTGAACCCTGACTAGTATTCCTTTGAAAGTCTAAAATCATTCTAGGATAGTGAAACCAGGTAACTGAGGGTACTGTAAATATTCCACAAGAAGATGGTTACCCTCTAACCTTGTTCCCAACACAGACACAGATGAAAAGAAGTTAAAAATAACGTTAGTCCCTGTTAGATGTATTTGTTGAGTCGAAATGCTTCCTTCATAGCCCATGCATAATTATAGCTTGCTAACCCCGGTTTTTTTGGTCTAACCTAAGGGGTGACTCAAGGGTCACAAGTATTTATGAGTTTGTTTTGCAGAAGAAAAAGAATGCCTTTAAGGAAGTTATGACCACCAGATAACCAGCTTCCAGCTGCTGCTGACACCAAGAAGTCTGGTTGCTCAAAGGTCTTATCTGGAGTGAAAGAAACACACACTTCCCCTTTGTTTTCCCAATCCTCCTCCTCCCAAGCTCCTCAGCCCTATAAAGATCCCCTGCTTCCTTCTTTTGTTAAGGTGGACCTGAGAGAACTTATTCTCCCACCTTCTCATTTTGGCCAATTCAAATAAACCTTTCTTCATCTCCAAGTACGAGTGTCTCAGTGATTGGTTTACCATGCATGGAGCAAGGATCCGAGATTAAGAGGTTAGGTGTCAATATTAGTCTTTTTTCCCCTCATGACTGTAAATGTTTGAATATGTTAGGAAGTGTATTGTCAAGTTACTTTATGTATACAGATATAGTTGGCTTTATTTTGATTGACAAATTATAATGTTCAGAATGATGCTTTCCATTTTGCATGTTTCTCTTTCAATAATAAATTTTAAGATATATTTCACAGATAGCAAATGATTTTTGGGAAACAATTTTCCCTATCAAAAATATTTAATATTCATGGAGTGATTGTTTCCATATTCCTTCAATTATAATCAGTATATGTATACATATATACTACATATGTATATATTCGGCATATAAATACCGCATATATGTATATATATATATTCCTTTCTCATATCCTTGATGTCAGAATTTAAAAGGAAAATTAAAAACAGCTAAAATAGAGAAGAATAAATATTACAAAATGTCAAAATTGAAAGGGGTAGCAAAGAGGCAGTTATCATAAGAGCCGGAAAAATTGAGGTTGAATTTCAGCTCCTTAATTAAGTTAAAATAAGTCAAATAACCTCTCTGAGCCTAATACCTATGTCAAAGAATTGGTGTAAGAGTAAATGATATAGTAAATATAGAGGACGTGGCATAGAATGGGTGCTTAATAAATGATTGAGTAATAGAATGTTACAAGGATATGCTTTGTCTCAGTTTCTACTGAGGCTCAAAATGCTAGAAAAACAGAAACAACACAGGTACAAGTGTGCCTACATCCTAAGATGAGGGACATAGCCACTCTGTAGGGCATGCTGTAAGGCACTGTGAAACTCTTTCTCCCAGCCTTACTCACCGTTTTTCTTTCAGAGTATATAAGGTGAAGGCAAATGATTCATGGAAAGCTTAGAGTCACTGGAGACTGTGATAAATTTCACCAAGTGTGAAAGCAAAATCTGTTCCTTCCTTCTATAGAAAGTGAGCTGGAACTAGGCACATGGCTGGAATGCGTTTCTCAGGCTCTCATGCAGGTAGGCATGGCCAATGGAAGGTGAGCAGAAGAGATTCGTGCCACTTCCAGTCTAGAACTTTCAAGGGAGTGGATGTATCTCTCCACATTCTCCTCCTTTCCTCAGTCTGAATGCAAATGATGATGAGGCCCTGGGGGCTTGTACAGCAGAAGATGGAAAGAGTCCCTAAATGATCAGCTGGAGGAGAGCCAGCCACTTACTTAACCCTCACCTAGGACTGTCATGGGAGAGCTAGATAAATTTATTTTTTAAGCTACTGAAATTGACGTTCTATTTATTATCATTTTCCAGATGACCCCGACTGATACACAAAGCCTAAATTCTCTTGCAAAGCCTTGTTGGAGAGCTACGGCATTCCCCCTTTCCAGCTACTCCTGGAGGAGGTTAGGGGATGGATACCACCTCAAGCCAAAAGAGGGCATGTGTGAAGCAAACCATTTGAAAAACTTGCTTTCTGTTTCCTGGAATTTGGGCACATAGGACCTGATGACTCTCTAAAACTTCGGGCACACTAGATGCTAGATGGTGACAAAGGAAAGAGACAGAGAGAGAGAGAAACTGGATAATGCATCCAGTTCTCCACCAAAGGGAGCCAGCCCGCAGTCATCTTGATGGGGTATCACACCAAAAAGGGATGGAGGGGTGAAGAGACACAGCACTGGGCAGACTGATGGAAACCTACAGGCTCTCATGACAGTGGCCAGCCAGAGGCCATGTCTCCTGCCTCACAAGAGCTGTGGTTGGAGGTCTGCATCAGTAGCATCTCAGGGGCATCCAAGAGAGTCCTGGGGAGAAAAAGCTGCCGCTCCAGTGCTGCCCTCAGGGCCCTGAGCCATGTGCTACCCACACCAGTCAGGGGGTGTTTAGGAGCTTTTCTCCCTCACGCTTCTCCTCTCTTAACCCACTGCTTTGGAAGGGACAAAAACAGCAGTGGGGAGGGTGGGGTTGAAGAATTCAGACGCCAAGCGCGCTCTCTTTGCTCTTTGCAGGATGCACAGCTGAGGCAGACCCCAGCTGGCGAAAGATAATTTAAATTGTATAATAGATTACACTGTAATGTTAGATTTGATGAGATTTTTAAATTTTTGAAATGAGATTGTTATTCTTTCTGAAAGGGACCAGAAAAGCTTTGGGAACCACTTGAGATTTCCTCCGGGGGGTGGGGGAGGCGGCGGTGGCGGGGGGGGGGGGGGGGGCTTCCCCCCCCGTAACCCGCTGGGAAGGACTTTGGGGGGAGGAGGATGGCTGCTCTCAATAATCATACCGCTGTGTCCAGCAAGTTCAGTAAACTGATTAAGTGGCTTTTGTCATTGGTTTCTAACAATGAAAAGATCATTGTTATTTCAAACTGCAATTGCCTGTGCCCATTTCTGGCCCAAAAGGAGTGGCACTAAAATCTTTCTGGGCTAGATTACCTTTTGTTTAGCAAAATGTCTTGCTTATGATGCAAAGGCAAGGCCCCCAAGCATTCATCCAGAGCAATGCTGTCTTACAGAATTATAATGCAAGCCACAGCCATGAGCCACATCTGTCATTTTAAATTTTTACTAGCCGCACTGAGTAAAATTATCTTAACAATATATTTTACACAATATATCAAAAATATTATCATTTCAACATGTAGCTAATATAACAAATTGTAGATGAACTATTTTACTATTTTTTAATACTATGTCTTCAAAATTTAGTATGTATTTTATACTTACAGCAATCTCAATTTGAACTAGTTACATTTCAAGTGCCCAGTAGCTATTGTATTGAACAGCACCGAACTGGAGTTAATTGTCTTTAAACCTGCCTAAGAAGTGAACAGAAATACTGGACTGCAGAGGAAGTAGAAAAGAGGGAGGGGAAGAAGGAGAAAGAGAGAGTGACAGCAGGAGAATGTTGGCCAAGGAGAACTTCCCAGGAGGTGGAGGGAACAAACGATGTCTGAGAACAGGAGTGTTTAGAATAGTGCCTGGCCCATGGAAAGTGCCCCATAAATGCCTGCTCGTATTGCCTGAAATCTTCTTTCACCTTGACATTGATCTTCATCTTGTCAAATAAAAATGGCAAGCAATAGGATATACCGGAGAATATGAGGAAGCCATTTGATATAAACCTAATTCGGCCTGACCTTGTCTTTCCAAAAGGGCCTGACTGGGGCCGTTGAGCATGCATTGTAGATCTGCTTTAGATTTTCCCTATGGAAAGAACAAAGGCCCTTCAGGTAAAGGTGCAACTTCCCTCCCCCTCCCAACATTGGCATCTCCTTAAGGATTAAGTATCTTTCCTTAGGCTAGAAACTGATTGCTGCGCTCACCTCTGACCACCCAGCTTGAGACAATAGACTTGCCTCCTGCTAGCCCACCAAGATAGCAGACCCACGACCTGCTGTGTCCATCAAGTGCTGTGCCGACAGGGCAATCTTGTGACTATTGCGGGAGGGACATTTCAATCATATGTGAAACACCCTCTTTGAGGGTATATAACCGCCCTGTGTACCCCCACTTCTTTGGAGTGCTCTGTTCCTTTGTGGAAAGACTCTCCGGGGTTATAACCCTCAGATTTCAGCTCAGAATAAAGTCACCCAAATTTTCATTTATAGATTGGTTATGGATTATTTTCGTCGACAATCTCAGCACCCTTTACAGTCGTGTTAACTAATCATGGATTCACTTCTACTTTAAACCTATTTACAGTGCTACCATTTTACTTCAAGTCCATCTTTTTTTACCTTTGTTCAAAGGTTTTAATCCAGACATACCCGACCCATCACATTTCTGAGAACTGATGGTCTACTCATGCTGCAAAGAAGATAAATACGTTTGGTCTGATGTAACTCAGTTTTTTTTTGGTGAGGAAGTTTGGCCCCAAGCTAACATCCGTTGCCAATCTTCCTCTTTTTATCCCCCTCAGAGCTCCAGTACATAGCTGTATATCCTAGTTGTAGGTTATTCCAGTTCCTTTGTGTGGGATGCCACCACACCACGGCTGGATGAGTGGTGTATAGGTCCACGCCCAGGATCTGAACCAGCAAACCTGGGGCTGCCAAAGTGGAGCATGTGACCTTAACCACTCGGCCACAGGGCCAGCCCCACTGATGTAGCTTTTAATTAGTAAACCCACGCTGTTTCCCAGTGACTATTACTTATTTTTTGGTTAAATGTTTACGTCTTTAAATAACCAAATATGTTAAACTCTTTTGAAACATTTTATACTAGTATCATAGGATAAAACATCCTTAAAATCTTTAACCTCGTAGCTGCTGTAATTTGATCCCTATTTTTGATAAAGTATCTTAAATATGTAAGCATAGACTTGGCAGTGCAGATAAGACCATCCAACTATTACAGTGTCCTGGAATGACCTTTGCCACAGCTACATTTGGAGGTTCTATTCCAAAAAACATAGTAAGGATTCACAGATCTTATGTTAAGCTAATATATAATGTATTGTTTTCCAACGATGACTGTAACAAACTATCACAAACTTGGTGGCTTAAGACAATAGGAATTTATTCTTTCACAGTCTTGGAGGCTAGACATCCAAAATTAGTATCACTAGGTCAAAATCAAGGTGTTGGCAGAGTTGTGCTCCCTGCAGAGGCTCTAGGGGAAAATCCATTCCATGTCTTTCCAGCTTTGGGTGGTTGCCAGCATTCCTTGACTTGTGGCCACCTTCCTCTAGTCTCTTCCTCTGTGGTCACATCATCTCCTCCCCTTCTGGCTGTGCTGTCTCTTCTTCTATGTTTATGTGAGATCTCCCTATGCCTTTCTCTCGTAAGAACATATATGATTGCATTAAGGGTCCACCTGAATAATCCAGGAAAATATTCCTGTACTAGTTTCCTAGGGCTGCAGTAACAAAGTACCACAAATCGGGTGGTTTTAACCACAAAAGTGTATTGTCTCCCAATTCTGGAGGCTAAAAGTCTGTGATCAAAGTGTCAGTAGGGTTGCTTCCTTCTGAGGGCATTGAGGGACAATCTGTTCCCTGCCGCTTTCTTAGCTTCTGGTGATTTGCTGGCAATCTTTGGCTTTTTTTTGCTTGTAGACACATCACCCTGATTTCTTCCTTCATCTTCTCATGGTATTCTCCTTGTGTGCATGTCTGTCTCAAAATTCCTGCTTCTCTAAGGATGCCAGTCTTGTTGGATGAGGGGTCCATCCTACTCCAGAATGACCTCATCCTAACTAATTATATCTGCTATAATCCTATTTCTAAATAAAGTCACATTCTGAGGTACTGAGATCTAATCGTGATTGCTCGTTGGCTATTTGAGTGTCCCAAAGAATTTCAGAAGAAGGTTAGGCTATGTTTTATAAACTAGCGTAAAGCCTTTGACTGTGTGGATCATGAAAAGCTCTGGGCTGCTCTGAAAGAAATGGATATGCCTTGGCACTTGATTGTCCTGATGCATAACCTGTGTTGTGGACAAGACACCACTGTCAGGACAGAATATGGAGAGGAGAATAGTTTCCTAGAGGCAAAGTTGTCAGACAAGGGTGCCTTTTATCTCCCTATCTGTTTAATTTGTATGCAGAACATATCATATGAAAAACTGAGCTAGACTCAGATGAAGGGGGAGTGAAAATTGGTGGAAGAAATATCAACAGTCTAAGACATGCAGATGACACCATCTTTCCTGCAGAAAACAGTAATGAGAGTTGGAATGACTTGTGATGAAGACGAAAGAAGAAAATGCCAAAGCAGGACTGCATGTGAACATCAAGAAGACCAAAATCATGCCTACAGAAGAACTGAGCAACTTTAATGTAGACCGTGAGGACAATGAAATTGTTAAAGGTTTTGTTTACCTTGGTTCAGTCATGAATTTAACTGGAAACTGCAGCCAAGAAATCAAGAGGAGACTGAGACTTGGAAAGGCTGCAATGGAAGAATTAGGAAAGATCAGGAAGTGTAAGGAAGGGTCATTAGAGACCAAGGCCAAGATTATCTACACCCTCGTATGCCCATTTACTTTGTTCAGGTGCAAAAGCTGCACAGTGAAGAAGGTGGACAGGAAAATTGTTTCATTTGAAATATAGCATTGGAGGAGAGTTCTGCGGATCTCCTGGACTGCCAGAAAGATGAACAAGTGGGATCTAGAGCAGTTGAAGCCTGCACTATTGCTGGTGGCAAAAATGATAAAACTGAAGCTGTTCTACTGTGGGCACAGCACGAGAAAGCAGGATTCTTTGGAAAAGATAGCAATGCTGGGAAAAGTAGAAGGCAGCAGGAAAAAAGGAAGACCAAACGTGAAATGGATTGACTCGATAAAGGAAGCCATAGGCCTGAGTCTACAGGAGCTGAGTAGGGCTGTTGAGAACAGGACGTCGTGGACACCACTCATTCATAGTGTCTCCAGGAGTTGGAGCCAACTTGATGGCACATAACAACTGAGGTACTGGGAATTAGTGCTTCAACATATGAATTTTGGTAAGACATAATTCAACCCATAACACTATATTATCTTAAGATCCTTAATCATATCTGCCAAGGTCCTTTTTTCAAATGAGGTAAAATTCACAGGCTCCAGGATTAGGACCTGATATCTTTGTGTGCCCGTTATTCTGCCTACTCCAAATAGCCATGGTGATTTCTTGAGCAAACTTAAAAAAGGAGGAAGAGGGAGAGGAAGACAGAAGAGGAGGAAGTACAAAGATTGAGGTTTAACCAATTCTTTATCAGGCACTGACTCCTAAGCACCTAATTCACCAAACTATCTCCAACTGCTGATCTCTACTACCTCCTCCATGAAGCACGGTATCAGATGCCTTTTGCTACACCTGGAGCCATGGCCACTGCCATGGGGTCACTTTTCAAGCAAGAGATTCCCACTCAGACCTGATGGTGCTCCTGGACTCAACTCAGTGAATAATTCTGGGAGCTCAGCTATGGGCTGGGTTCTAAGAAATTTGAGAAAGCTTGGGTTCCTTTACATTCACCACTTTTTCATCAGAGGAAAGCATGGGGAAAGAAAATGCTCTCTTATGTTTTCTCTTCTGATCCCAGGTGTCCTGGAATGGCCTCTGCCTTGTGGCTGGCACCCCTATTTCACAGACCAGCTCCTGAGACACAGCTTCTTAGTCCTTGGAGTATCCTGCTGGATGAGAGTGTATTTGAACAGGTTGGGTCTTGGGCCTTGTAAGATAGTTTGCACTCACAATATGATTTATGGCAAATGCTTGGGACCCTGGGCCATGCTGTATCAGTTTGCTATCTATAGGGGCTGGAGTCATGCAGGTGCTCTGTGCCTGAATAACTAACCTCCAACAAAAACTCTGGACACCAAGGTTCAGGTGGGCTTCCCTCATTGATAATGATTTGTACAAGTCACACATTGTTGCTGGGAGAATTGAGAGCTGTCCCTTAGACTCCACTGGGAGAGGACAACTGGAAGCTCATGCCTGGTTTTTCCTGGACTCCAACTTATGTGCCTTTTTTCCTTTGCTGATTTCAATGCTTTCTTTTCTCTGTAATAAACCATAACCATGAGTATAACAGCTTTTCTGAGTTCTGTGAGTACTTCTAGTAAATCATCAAACCTGAGGGTGGTCTTGGAAACCCTGGACACATTCACACAAAATGTTTACAGTAGTTTGTTAGATACACACAACTGAAATTAAAATAAAACATTGTGATAATAACTAATAGTTATTGCATGCATTTTTAAGCCAGAGCTTCTGCTAAATACTTTACAGGGGATATATTATTTATTTTTCACATCAGCCCTCTAAGAAAGGGAGAAATTCAGAGAAGTTAATTAACTTGTGCAGACTCATACAGCATATGGCAGAATTGCAAAGCAAACCAAAGCTTGGCTGACTTCAAAGCCATACTCTCAAGCACTGTTCTTTACATTCACATGGCCCAAGTGACATACTAACCCAACTTTCATAAAATGCACCTAGATGCTCTAAAAATGCTTTCCATCATAAAATAACAACTTCAGTGTAAGTTCAGGGGTTTAGCAAGTGACATGTCAGCCATTCAAGTTTATATAATAGGAGATGAATGACAAGTGCCCTTTTGATAAGATCCATTGAGAACTGCATACTTCTTGGTCTTTTCTCTCTGCCTGCAAGACTATTTAAGATCTTTCAGGAGGGCTCTGTGAGGATGCTTATTTCTATAGCCATAACTGGGTTTGCATTCTGGCATGTATCTTTCTGCCTTATGTTATCACTTGTTTTCATGGGCTTGCGTGAATTTACTGGAAACTAATTTGGATGGATGTTTATGGTTTATAGAAAGCTGAAACTGTTCACGGATTTCACACTGGTGTAAAAAATCACAAAGTTTGGCCTCTAATTTCTTGTAACCATTTCATTGTCTCAGTTTTGTTGCAGTTTCCATGGGTAGGGTTTTAGTAACTGCATTTTTTCCACTACATAATTCAGTGACTTTAATAAACTCATCTCCTGGCTGAGCACCATGTTAAAAATCCCATGCACAATTTCTTCAGAGCAGCACTTTATTACCAGTTTTACTGTAATGCAATATTAATATAAAATCATGACACTTGGACTGTGGAGGCACAGTTGTGCATTTACAATAATATTTATACAAATAATTAAACTTTCATTTTATTGGATAGGGCATGTCTATACAGCAGGATCTTTTGCACAAATTAACTGAAAAAAAATTAAAAGACTGTTTTGGCCACCATGATCTCTATCTGGATTTTCTCTGATTGGACCGCAGGAAAATGTAGTTTCCAATATTGCAGCTGTCATCTGTACATCATATCAAGGAATTAATCAAACTGACGGTGGAGAGAGTTTTTTGAATGTTCATTATTTCAGCTATTAATTTTTAAAAGCAGCAAATGTTGCAAGTCAATAGCATCCATAAAAATTGATTTATTGTGCAATTTCCTTCATACTCCTGGAAGCCAAGAGCAGATTCTGTGTATCCAGTGCTTTCTATTTATAAGCCACTCTCTTCAGATCCATTTTTTTAAGATAAATTATTTAGATGAAAGAAATGTAATCCTGTTTGAATTCCACTGATGTGAATTCATAGAAACTGACCATATCAAGGAAATGTGAAATTTAGCATGAAAAAGAACTACCCACAGAAGCAATTACATTGTGAAAAATCACAGAAAGGTAATTTATATTAAAAAGTGCAAAAGATTCTTGATCAATCACATTTCTTCTGTGATATAAGTAACCTCACATTACACTCTGATGGTGTTCTGGGACGGCCAGTACCCACTGATGCCCTTCATACCACTGATATCCCAGTTAAGATGTACATAGTTTCCTTTATACACAGATACCACGTGTCATCCTGGATCTGTTGATCGCTAAATACATTTGCACTTCAATTTCAGAACTGAATTTGGAGTGGACCAATCTCTGTTCAAGTCCTGATCTTGGTTCTGCTAATTTATAGCTATGTTTTCCTGAACAGCACTTCATCTTCGGAGTTTCAGTTACCTTCTCTATAATATGTAGATTACAAAGTTTATTCAATAGATTTTTTTAAAGAATTAAACAAGAATGAATAAGGTAATATTTGTGAAAGCATTTATCATACTACTGTTCATTAAATGTGATTATTCTTCCATCCAGAAATGTCCAGGTCTCCAATAACATAATTTGGTTATAAGAAATAAGTATTTCTTAAAATGCCATTTCCACTAACAGATATTATTTCCTCAACAAACAATGATTATTACAATTAGTACCTCTGAAATCTGGAGGAAAATTTCTGACTCTTTAAATAGTGCTTTGAGGTACAAAGTGACGATAAGAAACCTTGATACCAATCAAACCTAGGGACCATATGCTCCTCCAATATGTTGCCTGCCCCATACTGCAAAGAGTTTTATTCCCCATACCTAAAATGTCCTCTCCCCAGTGTCTGTAGCTCAAAATAGCAATTGCACCCCATACTACTTATGATTTTCCAAACTAAAGTGAGAAGAGTGCGCTGTATGTGTCAATTGAGGGGTTAGGACCTGTCACGTTGCCACTGGAGAGGGCCTCCATGTCCAGTCACCTCCACTCTGCTGAGACAGACAAAAGAATAAACTGCTTTTAAACAAGAGCATCCCTTCTTGCTGCTTACAACTCCATCCTAATCATACAGGAAATATTAGACTACTATCCAAGTGAGGAAAAATCACAATATGTCTTACGTATTTTTTTCTCATTTTTTTAAAATTTAGATGCCAAAAATAATCATTATATCCACTTCCATAAGGATGAGCAAGCAGAGAAAAATAACTTGGCGTTCTAAAAAATTTAGCTGTCCAAAAGATGGGAACCATTTTGAGCATTCAGAACATATGTCCTCCAGTCTATCACAATTATTATAGGAAATTGGAAACAATATTTAGAGCCTGTAGAGATTCCAAATGAAGCTCAAGAAAATTTTGCACTGATATAAAAGAAGATCTTGATATAGTGCTACAGTTTTGGAAATTTAAAACAATAATTGCTGAACGAAAAAAAGTCAATTATTCCCAAGGAAAGCGTTTTCAATATCAGTAAAATCAAATTAGTACATCAGAAGACCAGATCTCAGATGAAGAAAAAATGATGAAATGTAGTGAGAGAAGTATGAGTAATGAAGAATCTATCTATATGATCCAATATATATGTAACTTGAATTTTAGGAAGAAACAATAGAATTTACAGAAGAAAAACAGTGATGAAATAAATAATAAAATTTCCTGAGATGACCTAAATCCTGTGTATCAGTTTTCCATTGCCTCTAAAACAAGATACCACAAACTGAGTGACTTAAAGCAATGCACATTTATTAGCTTACAGTTCAGCGTGTTAGAAGTCTCACACGGGTCTTACCGGGATAAATCAAGATCTCAGCAGGGATGCATTTCTTTCTAGAGACTTTAGAGGAGAAGCTGTTTCCTTGCTTTTTCCAGCTTCTAGAGGCCACTCACATTCCTTGGTTTGTGCCCCTTCCTCCATCTTCAAAGCCAGACACTTGCCATCTCTCTGGTCCAGCTGCTTTGTGATATCGCTTCCGACCACAGCTGGGAAAATTTGCCCAATTTAAAGGTCTCTTGTGATTAGACTGGATCCATTTGGAAAATCCAGGATTATCTCCCCATCTCAAGGTTCTTAAGGTAATCACAACTGCAAAGTCCCTTTTTTGGTAAGCAGTAATATATTCATAGGTTTCAGGAATTGGGACGTGGACATCTTTGGAGAGCTATTATTCTGCCAACTACAACCTGTATGTCCATATGGAAAGAGTTCAGTGAGTGCAGGACAGAATTAATGAAAAGGCACTTATACCTATGTATATATTAAATTATAAGGAGAAAGAGAAAATTTAACAAGCAATCTAACAAAATCAGATTTTAAAATCAGATTATCAGAAAAGGAAAGGGTAACATTAGCATAAAATCTGTGAAACACTATGATTCAGAAGATTATCTTTGATTGGTTTTGGCACAAGATGCTGTTACAATACCCCAGATCCCAGTGGCTTAGCACAGTGAAATTGTTACCGCCCAGGTGGGCTCGTCTGCCCGCCGCAAGACATGCCGATAGTCAGGAAGCAAGGTGGTAGGAGAGAAGGGACTTTATTATAGCTTGCTAGCAAGAGGGAAGACGGTGACTCATATTGGAAAGAACCATCTCCCAGAACAAAGTGTAGGCCAGTAATATGTGAAGCTATTCTCCAGTTGGGAGAGGTGGTTGGTCTCTGCTTGGGGCAGACATCCAGTCCCAGTTCCTGACAGTCCTTTGTTTTCACTTGATCTGCATCAGAGAATGGAGCAAAGCCCTATACCCTGATCTTTCAGTTGTCATTGATGATGGCTGTCAGCGTAGGCTCTCTGCCTGGGGGTCATCACACTCCTAAGGAACTCAAAAGAACAAAGCTATCTTATTGCCCCTGGGAGGAGCCACAGAATCCACAGAGCATGTCTGGGCTAGTTAGTCAGAGGTCATTTAAACTTACAATATGATTTCTTTTCTACAATTTGGCTTCCCTTATGTCAACCTTGTGTTGAGCCGGTATCAAAAGGACTTCTTGCTTACGTAAAACCCAGCAGGTGCTTCTGAGTAAGTGGCCTTCCTTGCGCTCATTCAGAGACTAGTGCTTGTCCTTGGCACTCTGCCTTCTAGGTCTTCAGAGTCCTTTCCTTTCAAAGTCAGTAGATGCGGAAAGAGAGTGGAGAAGCTTGTGAGGTTTTTATGGGCCAAGCATGGATGTGACACCCATTGCTTCCACCTAATGTTCCATTACCCACATAGCCATGGTTAACAGCCCAGAAAGCTTGTAAAAGTATGCTCAGAGGAACTGAAGTGTGTCTTGATAAAAACACAGCTGTCTCAGCGACAGGTGGTACAAATGACTTTCTTAGGATAAATGACAGGTCACCCATAATTCTATTCACAGCCCAATTAACATTCACTTGAGGACAAACACACACACACACACACAAATGTTTTTAGATATATAAAGAATTATTTGTCATATCACTTGTAAACTTTTCCTGAAAAATCACCTAAGAAAATCAAATAGATGAATATCACAATGCACACCCTATAATCAGAAATCACATCTATGAATTTTTTTTTTTGAATGCTCAAAAGTTTTCACAGAGTAAGAACTGAATAAGCCATGTTCTTGGGCTGTCATGTAGTAAAGCTAAAGGATACTACCTGAAGGATAACATACACGAAACATAACAAAGTGTGAACTACCTGGTAACTACAAAGCGTCCTGTGGTGAAGGGTCCGGACGTCTTCGGAGGGCCTTTATTCTGCCTGGGTGAGAATCTGGCTCTACTTACTAGCTGTGTGAACTTAGACGAGTAACTTAGCCTCTCAGTACCTTCTTTCCTTCAAGTAAAAGTGGAAATAATATTAATTTCTATTTTATAAGGTTGCTGTAAGGACTAAATTAGGTAATTCATCTACATAATGATAGCAAACATTCATAAATCACATTCTAAGTGTCAGGCTCTTTCCGTATATTATCTAGTACTCAGCACATCATACTATTTTTATTAATTAAAGTAACTCCTATCAAAGATAAATGAATTAAAAGTTACAGAGTAGCTAGAAAGCAAACATAATGAGAAAAATATAATTTTAAGAATATATTTGTAAAGATATTTATATCTTCAAATATATTTGTATATCTCGATATATGAATTTTTCTCTTCAGAAATGCCTACTGTGATATTTAACCAATGCCCTGAGCTTTTAGAGTCAACAACAGTCTTTTCAGTTCTAGAAATTATATATGACTATTTTGTAAATCCACCTTTATTTTCTCAATAGTGTCTTATCTTCATTATAGTTTCAATTCCTTTATTTTTCTCATTTTAATCATAATTATTTCTCATTTAATCATAGTCTTTTTCCAACTTTTCGGCACTGTGACATTTGTCCTGTGCCAATCGTCCTGTCGGCGGCATCCGTGGATTTCACTTTGGACTTTGTTTCTTGCGTAGTCTGTGCCCTTTCTCCGTGAGCATGTGATGTGTAGATCTTTACCCTGATGCTGTTGCTTTGCTTTCCCTGTGGGCCCTGAGGTGAGAAGGGGGCCTTCCAAGCATGCTCAGCTTGTGCCTGCTCCATGAGGGGAAGTGGCCTGGACTAGATTCAGATTCTAATTTCTGGAGCTGGTCCAGTGGCATAGTGGTTCATTTCGCACGCTCTGCTTCAGTGGCTCAGGGTTTGTGGGTTCGGTTCCTGGGTGCAGACTTCCACACTGATCATCCACCCATGCTGTGGCGGCATCCCACATACAAAATGGAGGACGACTGCCACAGATGTTGGCTCAGGGCCAATCATCCTCACCAAAATAAATAAATAAGCACATTAATTAATTAAATAAAATATTAATTTCTTTACGTGTAGTTAAATTACAAAGATGTCATAAATTTGGACCTCACAGATGAGCTGGGTGATGCTGAGGTTTTGGCATTTTTTCTTTTCGCACAAAGCTGTGGATACGGGCAAACCTCCTCACCCCTTCCTTACTTCTAAACGGAAGAGGAACCTCTTGAACGCTCCCGGCTTATGCAGATGGATCAGTGTGGGCTTCCTATCTGTTCCCCTGTTACCTGAGGCCACATCTGCTAATTCCATGGGGCATTAGGACACCACCTCTAGGCCCTTGGACATCAATCTGTGATTCAAAGCCGTGGAGTGGCCGGGTAACGTGTTCTCAGACTTACTGCACTGCCTTCGCCTCCTCTTTTTACTCCTGGAACCAGAGATGTTCTTTTTTTTTAAATGGAATGGTATTTTTTTTTAAGCTATGTTTTGTCCGTCGTTTTTTTTATTTTTATAGCAGAGAGTAGGGGAGAGGAATTATCTATGCCATTTAACTGACCATGTTCTGGGAAGTTCCTTAAATTAGAACGATGTAATTTGACAATGAGAGTACATACAAAAAAGGAACAACCTCTCTTAGAGATATGTAGTCATCCTTTCATTAGTAATAACTATTGAATGTTACAAGGTGGAGTAACTTGTGGTAGAAGTATAGTGGAGGATCTAGTGAACACAGAGCTTACATGCTAACAAGCATAAAAAATCCTTCGGGTCAGCCTGGTGGCGCAGTGGTTAGGTGTGCACGTTCCGCTTCGGTGGCCCGGGGGGGGGTTCGCTGGTTGGGATCCCAGGTGCAGACATGGCACTGCTTGGTAAGCTGTGCTGTAGTAGGCGTCCCACATATAAAGTAGAGGAAGATGGGCACGGATGTTCACTCAGGGCCAGTCTTCCTCAACAAAGAAAGAGGAAGATTGGCAGCAGATGTTAGCTGAGGGCTAATCTTCCTAAAAAAAAAAAAAGTAAAAAGTCCTAAATAAAATGTAGCAAATTAAAGCCAGTAGGGTATTAAACAAATAATGCTTACAGACAATTGGATTTATTCCTGAAATTCAAAGATATTAGAATATATCTTATTGACTGATCATGTTATAATCCTCTCAAATCATGAGACCTTTAGTATCCAATTCTGATAAAAACTCAGAGTATACTAAGGCTTGATGGATAGTTATTTAACATAAAAAATTTTATTAAGCAACCGACAGTCCCTCTATTTTAAAAAACTAAAATACAAGAAGTATTACCATTAAAATAAACACTACAAGGATATCCACTATCTATTATTGAACATTATTTAGGAATTTTGAGTCATGCAATTAGAGAAGAAAAATAGTCAGTTTTAGAAATTAATATAAAATACCATTATTAATTAATAATATAACTGCCTAATTGAACATTTCAAAAGAATTGTTGAAAACTTTTTAAAAACAGAAAATCTTCAGAAGATGGCTATAAAAACATCTTTTTTAAAATAAAAAGAGGACAAAATTATCGCAATTGCAATGACATTTTATAACTTTCCACAGGTACGAGAATAGACAACTCTGCAAAGGAAGAAAATGAAAGATGACTTGAGTTAGTAAGTGACATCCATCTTCCTTGAAAAAAGTCTCACAATTTAAAGATGTCAATTCTCCCAATTAATTGTAAATTGTGTGGGAAATCATTCTCTCGATGAATTTTGGAGGGAGCTTGACAAAAATAATTATTAAGTTAAATTATAAGAGTAAATGGATGAGAATGGCCAATACAATTATGAAAAATCGGAGTAATGAGAGTCATGGTGAGGGTGTCTGGCTTTTCAAGATATAAAAATGTATATAAAGTTACAGGCATTAAAATACTGTGTATCTGGAAGAGAGAAAAATGGAATAAAACAGTAAATAAAACAGTAGAAATGGACCCAAGTTAAGTAGAGCTGTAGCATATGATAATGGTAACATTTCAAATCAGGGGAGAAAAAATTAATAAATGATATTTGACAACTGAATAGCTAAATAAGTTAACCTTCTATTTCTTCATCAGACTATTTCCTAGAAGAAGTGAAGGCAAAATATATTTTTTAAATGACTACAAGATTTTAGGGGTAATATGTGTAACTTTTATATACACTGAGACAGTGAGATAAAATTTACTAATTCTACTTCCCCTCTCTCTCTCACATGCACACACACACACACATCAACATGGAAAGAAAAAGTATAGAGATTGAACAATATGAACATAAAACTTTTTTTAGGCTACACTATCTAAAAATATTTACTGACAAAATGAACCAATATTTATCATGGAAAACTATTTTATATATTCATATACAAATATATGTATGTGTCAATTAACAAAAACATATAATAAGTTGTGCAAAAGATAATACATGTGTATTAATCTGGATAGGCTAGGTTACACTGAGGAAGCAAATACCACACAATCTGGTTGGCTTACAACCACACAGGTTTATTTCTCATTGAGGCTTCATGTCCACCAGGAGATGGTCACAGCCCTTTTCCACATGTTAAGGAATCCAGGCTAATGCAGCAACCACTTTCTGGAATCTTGCTGATGTTGTAGCAAAGGAAAAGAGAGATTCTGAACCATGATCTTGCTATTACAGCTTCTGTTTAGAAGTGATGTATATTATTTCCACTCATATTTCATTGGTCAAAACAGGTCATATGGCCATCCCTGAATTTCAGAGGGAGGGAGTTTATAATCTGCCTATGGAGCGGGGTGCCATATGGAGGGGTACCAAATATGAGGGAGCAGTAATTTAATCTAGCACCCCCACTCGATGGAGACAACTCAATACTCATCCAGTTCCAATGATGAGCTTACACTTCAGATCTCTAAGAGATGCCAGATAGTCCCTATGTCAGGTTTAATTAAGGTTCCTCTTAAACTGGAAACATGTAAACCAAATACAAATTATATGCCCCATCCTCTACCCCGACATACACATACTGTTGGAGGAGGGATAGGATCACCTCAGGACACAACTTTCACTGAGATGAGAAGAAAAGGAGGGACAGAGCATCTCTGGTCTACAGCAGAGCTGAAATCCCACAGGATAGATGTTGCAATTTCCCCTACTTTGTGGATGAGAAATGTTCCTTATAAACTTTCACTATCTTCCCTGGGAGTAGTTCCCCAGCCCGTTGTTCCCGAGTGGCCCTTGACTCTTTTATCCAAAGTTTCTTCCTTTTCTCTTTCCCTCCTCAACTATTTCTAAAAAGGACAACAGAAATTACAGAGAACATATTTTTGTGCTACTATCATTTCTTAATTTTGTTATGGTGACATTTAACAGGAGATCTGTCCTCTTAGCAAATTTTAAGTGTACAGTGCATTATTGTTGACTGTAGGTACAATGTTGTGTGGTGGATCTCTAGAGTTTATTCATCTTACTTAACTGAAACTTTTTGCCTGTTTCAGTTGATTAATAATTCCTGATTTCTCCCTTCCCCACAGGCCCTAGCAACCACTGTTCCAGTCTTTGATTTTATGAATTTGACTATTTTAGATAACTCATATAAGTAGAATCATGCAGTACTTGTCTTCCTGTCTCTAGCTTATTTCACTTAGCATAATGTCCTTGAGGTCCATCCATGTGATTGCATATCATAGAATTTTCTTCTTGATTTAAGGCTGAATAGTATTCCATTGTATGTATAGAACACGTTTTCTTTATCCATTCATCTGTTGATCAGCATTTATTTCCACATTTTAGCTATTGTAAATAATGCTGCAATAAAAATGGGAGTGCAAATATCCCTTCAAGATCCTGATTTCAATTCTTTTATACCCAGAAGTGGAATTGCTGAATCATATGGTGGTTCTATTTTTAAATTTTTGAGGAAACTTCATCCTGTTTTCCTTCATGGTTTCACCAGTTTGCCTTCCCACCAACAGTGTGCAAGTGTTCTAATTTCTTCACATTCTCACCAACACTTGTCAGCTGCTTATTTATTTGCTTTCAATTAGTATGATGTGTAGGGACTCACATTCAACAAAATTTTCAGGACTTGACTCTCTACGCTTAATTATGGATACCTTGAGTTTTTCAGGCTGGGATTTTGGAAAGCCATACCTATAGTCTCTTTTACTTGAATTTACTAGATGCTAACAATCACTTCAACAATCTTGCAACAATCTTGATTTGGGCCTTGCCATGAAGCTGAGTTTTAATTTTCCCTTGTCACATGAAAGCTTCCTAGGTTTTATCTGTCTCTAATTGGTGATGAAAACTAGTTACATCTTCCAACACTGGAATCTCAGTATTTCTAGACTCTTTTCTCTGTAGCAGACAAGTGAATTCTTTTAAAAATTCATCCCCTTTTTAAAGTATCTTGCTAAATGAGCCAAATAGTAGCCAAGGCACACTATTAGCATTCTGTTTGCCAAGTTCTTCACCCAGTAACACACACCTTTGGTTCACTATCTGACAGCCAAGTTGGGACTGAACGTTTCACCATTGCATGACATGAATCACCATTCATTCAGCTCTGATGAGAATTTATTCACTGACCACTTGTCAGCTCTGAAGAGAATGCCACATATTTAGGGATTTTTTGTTATTATTTCTCACTTTTGGTTTAGGTTTTTAAATTATTCCCAAAAGCCTAAATTATGCTAAGAAAACAAGTGACACCAAACCATCACTGGCTAACAACAATAAAAATTTATTTCTCACTCACGTTATGTGTTCATATGGGACACTTGTGCTTCTTCACAGGAGCAGCCTCTCTCCAAGAGCACCTCTCCCCAGGATATCAGTCTCAGGGCAGAAAAAAAGACAAAATGTAAAGAAAGAGGTAATTCTTAAAATTTCAGTTAAGAGCATGTCACTTCCACTCCTCTTTCTTTGGCAGAGCGATTTGCATAGCTGCCCCTGAGTTCACTGGGCGGGATGCATTTTCCTCCAATAAGAAGCAGCATCTTAGGGAGAGGCACTGACTATGGGGAAACTGTAATCCAACTAGCCAGTGCCAGGAAATCACATGCAAATGCAAATGACCCAAACTCATGGCAAATACAAAGCCTCACCAGACCTGCAATTTAAAACAAAATTAATGCCACTTTTCACTCAAAAATTGGGATATAACTTTGAAAAATGATAATACCCTGTGTTGGAAAGGTTGTGGAAAAATAGACACTGTCACACCTTTCTTGGAAATTTATAATGCATAAATTTATACAATTTTCAGGAAAGTATTTGGGTAATACTCAAAGTGATCATACCCTTTGTTCCAAAATTTCTCCTTTTTAGAGATTATCCGAGATGATTAAAAGAAAATGCACAAACACATATGTTTGCATGTAGAAAATATTTCATGAAAGGATAGTCACAGAAGCATTATTCATATTAATGAAAAAGTAGAAACATTTACAATGTTGAGCAATTGTTAATTTAAGTATGATTTATCCCTAGAATGGACTATAATGTAGCCATTAAAATAATGTTGTATTAATCTCTGGTAGGAATAGATATTTTTGTTATATTGTTAAGTGAAACACCAGATTATTCAACAGTACTCATTATGGAAATAGAAAATTATAAAGCCCCCAAATCCTGTGATTTGGTCTTGATTAAAATTACAGTTGAAACCATATGCCACAGTTTTCAAATGGTGCTTAGTGGGAAAGTCGGTTTTAGTAATCTGTGTACGTTGTGCGTCTCTGAGAATGTAAGCAGTGACTTGGCTGTTACCCTTTGTTTAGAAAGATAAGAAAGAAGGTTAAAGAATATTTGCATTCCATTACCATAAATATTAAGTTAAATCTATACTTTTCCTGTATCTTGTCATCACAAAGCTGGGTTTCTTTGTTTACTGAAAAGGACAAAGGGCTTTGCTGTAGAATCCTTAGTTCTGCTTTAATAGTTTTTTTCCCTCAAAAATTGTTGGCTTATAACCTTGAGATTCCATATGTTTGCTCTATGAAGCCACAGTTGTAAGAATGTTGTAGAGGCCTCGCTTGCTTCAAGCTGTAAATCACGTTTGTCCTAAGTGGTTGATTTTGCTCACCGACTTTGTGATAATTAAGCAGATATTATCTTATTAATTGTTGTTATATTTAACTAACCAGGGTATAAAAACTGTCAAGGGATTTATTAAGTTAGAAAATACATTTTAAAGCCCTCCTCCTGAAAAAAACAAAAAAGAGGAAAAAAAAGTAAGAAGTTAATTTAAAACACAACACAAATCTTATTCTACCACAGTATAAATAACCAATAATCTGCTATCTTCATTTAACTATAGATCATGAACATATTTCCATGTCAATAACATCCATCCTATCAGTTCTAATGGTAGAATGTTCTAAATTACATGTATTAACTAAATTTTCATATTTTGAGCATATACACTAACAGGTTAACAGTAGTTATATTTAAGAGTAAGAGGTTTTGTTTTTTTCTTTTTGATTATTTATATTCTCTAAAATTCCTACTGTGAAGGTGTATTTCTTTTGTTATGAGAAACTTAAAAAAAAAAAAAGGAAAACACCTCTTACTCGTGCTTTTACGTCCACATCCAATGCCATTTCTTCCATTCATTAGGCTTTCCTTGGTTACACCAGCAAAGGAGACTCTATTCTTCTTCGAACTCTTGTTTCTCTTATTTTGTATTATAGTTATATCTACGTTTCCTTTCTCTCAAGAAATTTTTCTCTTCTGGTTCATTGGTTCCTTGGGGACAGACACTAGACTTTATTTTTCTCTACGACATGCACGGCCTTTAGCACAGTACCAGCCACATCGTGGTGATTCTGAACGTGTCTTCCACGGAGTGGATGTGTGCCATCAGATCCTTGGCCAGGTCACCTTCAATGTGCATCAAGCACTTGGTCACTGCCCAGAACTCCCTGTGATTCCCTGTGAACAAGCTTAAGCAATGGCTTAGCTATCATTATAAAGCAGGCCATACCTCAAACAGCATAAATATTTTACTTGGAAATTAAAGCTTTGTCTTTTAAAAAAGCGATTTTTGAAACCTCCTTCCTGTAGTCATCCGAAAATGGAATTTAAATGAGAAAGCATTTGTTTTTCAATTCTCAGTTGATGAAATTTTTCACTTTGTGATTGCTATCTTTATCCCGCCTTGGCATCAGCGAGGAGAACTGGGGCCTTGCTGCACGTCTGTGTTCCACTCTCGCCTCTTTGTTTTGATCTTAAAACCTATCAGCCTATCAAATATATATTTTTCTTTAACAAAAGCAAGTCTTGCAAGTCCGCATGATATTATGAGGAACAATTTTACATTACTTTGCAGCTTAGAGACCCCAAGTGACCCTAGGAATCGAAATGCCTTGCCCTCACACACATTTGTGTTTGCACCATCATTTTGCTTTAGGTGCTGTTCAAGTCCTTTGGCCTTTTGTGTCTGGCGTGCCATCCTCGTTAGAGCTTGAATAATGTTCAGCCAGCTTGACTTGCAGAATTTATGATGTCTGGAGACAGCTCTTTTAAAACTCTTCCATTGCCCTTATCTAAACATTTCATTACATGGCAATTTGAAGTATTTCAGTTGGTTCTCAGTTGAAATAAGAAAAATATTTTGGGAAGAGTTTTCAAAATACTTAGAAGGAGCACTTAGTGGTATGCACATTTTTTTCAAAAACTTGGGTTACTTTGGGCTTGTTGGTAAGATAACAATCTCTCTAAAGGAAAAAGCTTATGTTGTATAATAAGACCTTTTCAAAACTATTTATGTATTTGAGCTTTAGGCTTTTGTACAACCCTTGGGTGGGCATTTGAAGACACCAAAATATAACTGCAGGGGGTTTGTGGATTAAGCAATGAGTGGTGAGCCACCATCTGAGGCTTTGCTTTTATCATTATCATCTGGTGCAGAAAATATTCAGACTGGTAATGACTCTTGGCTACCTGCTGTGGGAGATCTTGGCCTCAATGTAACATTTAATAAAACATTATCACCAGACTTCAGTGAGACTATATTGATAAGAACAGCCTTTAGAAGATAGCAGAAGAGTGAGCTATTGAGGAAGAGAATGCAAACTCTAGAAATAATGAAATAAAAACAGGAGTCATGAGATAAAATTTTACCCAAACTAATAAAAAGCACAGTAAATGAAAAAAAAGAGAGAAAAGAAAAAAACACATAACAATCCACCCAAAAGCCAGGACTTAAATAGATAAAAAGAGTATGTAGATGAAAATTGCACGTTGCAAGCAAAGCAAGAAATGAATGGGAAAAGTATATTAATAACACAGAGCAAACCAAAATTCAGTAAACAGGGGACTGAAACAGTGGCCCAGCAATGTAATGGACTCGGTCTTTGTTCTTGTGAAAGTTAGAATGGTGTAACTTTTCATTGGGTCAAATTTCTCACACTTGGGCTTCATTGACTCTGTACTATATTGTTTTGCTGGCATCAGTCATCTCTATATGATGCATATTTTTATGCTTTTTATTTGGATTCCATAGATGTTGGAAGTTCAGAATAATTATTACACAGAGGACTCTGCCCTTAAATTATCCTGAAGTAGCCTCTAGTTGCTGCTAGGATAATTCAAAGTGCTGACCCTCGCTCATAAAGCCTGTTGGGAAGAATTGTAACCGCCTGCAAAACAACTCTTCTGGGCTGGATATTTCAGCAGGAAGTTGACTTGGGGTCTCAGTTATGTGTTGGCATTGTTTAGGAATCTCATGCTAACAATTTAGTGCTTAATATTGTTTTTAAAGGAAAGTTTCTTTTCCTAGTTCAATACATCCTCACTTAATTAACCTTTAGTGTTTCAAGTCAGACACATATCTTTAAAATTTCTATGCTCTGCTAGCTATACGTTATTAGGGTTGTTTCCACCACTAACAATGGTCTAAAGTGCTGTCTTAGGAAGACCATTAACTCTTATGGGTCATCAAGATATCATTTAGAACATGATTTTTTGTAGTGGACTAAGAGCTGTGCTCTTGACCTTTAAGTCTAAATCTCTGTGAGAGGCTTAACTGGCTAATGATGTCTCAACAATGAACAATTATTGAATTAATGTATTATTTCTTTTAATTCCAAAGTTGATCGTTAAATAGAAAGCCCATAGGTCAGCCAAGATCTGTTTGTGTTTTGTAAGTAACTTGAATTCCCAAGTCTTACGTCTTGTAGAATAGAGGTAAATACCTTTTATATTTTAAGTATTAATTATGGTTTATAGTCTTAATAAAACAAAAAGTAAACCTTTATGGTACCGATATAAACAGAAACGAGAATAATCAATTATTCTTTCTGGACGATAGATATTTAGTAACTTTAGTCTGCATTTGAGCTCCAGGTACTCCTCTGTCTGATGTTTCTCAAAGGGAGGATACATTTCTTTCTCACTCTTTATGAAAATTTTAGGCATTATTCTAAGAATATCTTTTAAACGAATTTTTTGTAAGAAACACTTGAGCTGGTCCATAGGACACATCACAATCTCTAATGAGTTCCCTGTATAAATTTGAGGACAGAATTTATCTCCCTGTGTGTAGCTGGCAAATATATTACATTTTTCCTTGTTTACATAATGATTAAATATTTGAGACACTAGAACGTGTATGAGCCTTTCCTAGATGTTTTGAGTATGCAAAATGAGGAAGATGCAGATTTTGCGGTTAAGGTTCTATACAATAAGTGCTAATGAAAAATTAAGTAAAAGTAGAAAGACATCATATTAAATAGAAGATATCAGCTAAGGCAAAGATTTGTCTTGACGTATAGACATCATTTCAACATATTCTAAAGCAGGGATGGGAGGGGTACACAACCGACAGAATAGTTTAAGCAACGAACAGGACGTGTAGCTGGATGACTAGATGGCAGATGATAGCTAGGTAAATACAGAGCTAGCAATATTCTGATTAAAGTAAATAGTTTTAAACTTGATAATCACCAAGTCATTCACAGAAAGATTTACCAAATATTCTTATACAACTTGCTCAAAGTCATAAAGCTATGATTGAAAGACTCAAAAAATAAAACACAATTCTTCTCCATTGTGATGCCTCTATTGGATTTTGATTTCTCTTAAACACCATTTATTTTATCACATCAAGTATTATTCTCCTAAATAAAAATACGGAAACAAAATAGGACTAAGCAATGTTGCTCTCTCTTTGTTGTCTTTTTAAATTATACCATTTACTCCTTTTCTTTCTTTCTTTCCCTCTTTCCTTGTGCCCTTCCTTCCTTCTTTTCCTTTTTCCTCTATCTTTTATTAAGCACCTATTATGTTTCAGAAACTGCATAAATGTAGAAAGAGAATAAACTGGTAAAGGAAACATTTTCAAGCTTAGCAGGAAAAATTAAAACCACATACAAAAAAAAAACTTTAGTTTCCTTTATCTTGTTTTACATATCTTAGCTAATCTTAGGCATAACGCTTTCTGGTTTAATTTTATGTCTCTTTATTATGTCCTAATGCAGCATATATTTCATAAAAATAAGTTCATCACAGTTCTTTGTGCTGCTACTTTGTGTATTTGTTTTCAATTAATGTATTTTAATCTCAATTAGGATTGGTATTATTTTGGACCTTCAGAAGAAAGAATATATTTATCTTTTCTCTGTATTCAAAAACCACTATTTAAAATATATGGTGGAAGAATATATTTTTCCCCATTTTCATACTTGTACTTCTGCAACCAGTTATCGTTTTCAAAATTTATTCTGAAATAAGATGAGTTTAACAGTCCCCTCGTATTGTTTTATTCATCTCTTGAGAAATAAAAATTTCAACCAAGTATAAAAAATATATGTAGATGCTCTACTTTTTCAGAATTAACCTTAGTCTTAGATTGGTTTTTCTGGAAACACACTCTGAGGGGGAGACTGGCATATGGAAAGCTTACTGGGGAGTCCTCTGAGGAGACGCCCTTTCAAGCGAGTGAGGGAGGTACAGCGCCTCTCTCCACCACTTGATTGCAACTGACACTCAGACAATATTCCAGAGGAGACTCCGGAGCTTGGATGACCTTAAAAATTGTCCTGAATTTAGGCAAAAGGCTAGGTATTTGTATCCCAGCACCTGACAGTCATAGGCCACCAGCTGCCCCCGGGGAGGGCTCATAGCCCTGGACAAGGAAGTTCTCTGACTGCAGAGGGCAGCTCCCAGTGAGGCTCGCGCTGTGAGCCAGCAGCAGCGGCTCTTCCCAGCAGCTGGGAGGCGGGTACCAAGGCCTTGAAGAGGGGAGCTGAGCAAGGCACGACAGTGTGAACCTCAGCTTCCATGTAGGTCTCCTAGGAGTTCAACTCACACACACACACACACACACACAATAATAACATCTGCCTTAAGATAATGACTAAATTTTGATTTTCCAATTGATTTTACATTTGTTATCTCACCAGCCAGGTCCTTCTTAGATGCAAACATTTCTATGGATTTTCTAAGTTATCAAAATTTATTTCTTCAAGTTTGAATGGTTCAGAAATACTTTTCCTCATCTTCTTTAATACATGATGTCTTTTAACCATTGCTGTGGACTGAATGGCTGTGTCCCCTCAACATCTGCATGTGGAAACCCTACCGTCCAATGTGATGGTATTAGCAGCTGGGCCTTTGGGAGGTGATTGGGATTAGAGAAGTTGTGAGGGTGAAGCGTTCATGAATGGGATCCGTGCCTTTATAACTGTCTCCAGAGAATGTGCTTTCTCTCCTCCACCAGCCCCCCAACTCAGCCATATGATACAATGAGAAGTCAGTCAACCATCTGCAGCCCGAAAGAGGGCTCTCACCAGAACCTGAGCATGCTGTCACTGTGATCACAGACTTCCAGCCTCCAGAACTGAGAGAGAAGTTCCCCTTGTTGATAAACCACTTAGTCTGTGGTCATTCCTGAACTGACTGAGACAATGATGCAGAAGATTCTACATGTTCATTACTAACAGCATTACTTTTTTTTTTTTTTAAAGATTTTACTTTTCCTTTTTCTCCCCAAAGCCCCCCGGTACATAGTTGTATATTTTTCAGTTGTGAGTCCTTCTAGTTGTCGCATGTGGGATGCCGCCTCAGTATGGCCTGATGAGCGGTGCCATGTCCAAGCCCAGGATCTGACCCAGTGAAACCCTGGGCCACCGAAGCGAGCACATGAACTTAACCACTCGGCCACGGGGGCGGCCCCTAACAGCATTACTTTTATATCTGTTACCTTTAAATAACCTTTCACTTATTTCATAAATGAGTAGCAGCTAGTTTCTTCATATGAACCACCATGCACACATATTCTGACATTTAACAAGCAATGGTGAATGCCTAGTTTGTGTCATCATTAGTCAGTCAACAACAGTGCAGTGGGGGCCAGCTAAGGACCTGGACTGAACGCCAGAAGATGGGCTTTAATTCCACCACTTATTCTTTTAAGTATTTCATGGAAGACACCAATATATTAGGGCATTTTTTCCTAAGTTTAAAGTAAGGAAGGGGCCGGCCCGGTGGTGCAGTGGTTGAGTGTGCACTTCTGCTTCGGCGGCCCGGGGTTCACCGGTTCGGATCCCGGGTGCGGACATGGCGCCGCTTGGCAAAAAGCCATGCTGTGGCACACATCCTACATATAAAGTACAGGAAGATGGGCACGGATGTTAGCTCAGGGACATCTTTCTCAGCAAAAAGAGGAGGATTGGCAGCAGCAGTTAGCTCAGGGCTAATCTTCCTCAAAAAATAAATAAATAAATAAATAAATAAATAAGCAAAATAAAAAAAAAATAAAGTAAGGAAAAAATGATCCTTTCTACCTGTCACTCATGGTTTCTCTGAAACTCAAGTGACATTATATATGCTACTCTAAAAACTAAAAATCACTGTATCTATGCTACCTGTTATTATCTAACTTTTCAAGCTAAGGATTATGAACAAATATCAATAAAACTGCAAGGCGGAGACTTTTTTCTTAACAAATCTCAGTGGCCACAACTGGATCACGTGGCCACAGCCTAGCAATTATACAATAATGCCTGGATTAGGAAAAAGAAATGACTGGTCTCAACGACGTCAAACTCTTCATGCTGGAGCGCCGAAGCCCCTGCCGCCTGAGTCACTCATCTTAACATTCCTGGGAGTGATGGGAGAGCAGGTACATCAATCCTTCCTTTAGGGAGAGGACAACTACAACAAGAGGCTGGTGACTGGAGTCAGGTGCCCAGGGGGATAACCCAGAACCCAGCTCCCAGATCCTGCTCCTGGTGCCGAGGAGACAAGGAGACAGCCTGGGGGCGGGGTGGGGGAGCTGGATGTGGAGCCAAAACTCCCAAACTCAGCTCCATATACAACAACGAAAAATCAGTAACATTTCTATATAACAGCAATGCACAACTGGAAATGGGAACAAAAAAGAATCATTTATGGTATCAACAAAAACCACAAAAAAATCTGGAACACAAAAAACTCACTGGGAAGTGAGTTTATAACCCTTTGGTGGGAGGTGAGCCCTGCTGGGTAAGAGCAAGGTAAGAGGAAGTGGGTGGCAGTGGCTACAGGATAGGCAACCAAGAGTGTCTGCCACATGGGGTAAGAGCATGTCCCGGGGGACATAGACAGGAGAACTAGCAGCACACCTGTAAGAAATGTGCCCCTAAAGAAGCAGAATCACTCGCATGGGAAGGGCAGGGTGGAAAACGTGAGGGCAGTCTCCAGGAGAGGCCTGGGGCCGAGCAAGCGTGAGCCAGGCAAGGACGGGAAAGACGCTCCATGTGGCCAGTGCACAGACTGGGGATGTGGGATGGGCTAAAATCTCCAGGAGCATTTTAAGGTCTGTTAAGGAATTTTGACCTAAATCTAAGAGAAATAGAAAGCCATTGAAGGAATTTAAGCAGGGTGTGTGTGTGCGCATGTGCTGTGATCAGATTATTTTCTCTCTCTAGGAAGTTGTTTTTGTTTTTGTTTTTGTTTTGGAAGGGAAAATTGGCCCTGAGCTATCATCTGTGGCAAACTTTCTCTATTTTGCATGTGGGATGCTGCCACACCATGGTTTGATGAATGATGTGTAGGTCCGCACCCAGGATCCGAACCCGCGAGCCCTGGGCCACTGAAGTGGAATGCGCAAACTTAACAACCATGCCACCAGGCTCGCCCTCTAGGAAGCATTTTTTGTTATGGTTGTTCTTGTTGTTTGGTTGCTTTTACAATGAGGAGAGGTTAAGCAGGGAAAAAAGGGTGCCAGGTGACAAGTGGTTATAACACAGATCAGGGTTGACAAACTATAGCCCACAAGCCAAATCCAGTCCTCTGCCTGGTTATGTACAGCCCCTGTGCTAAGAATAGCTTTTACATTTTTAAATTTGAAAAAGAATCCAAAGAAGAATAATATTTCATGACATGGAAATTACGTGGAATTCAAATTTCAGTGTCCGTAAATAATGTTTTGTTGGAATATAGCTGTGCTCTTTGGCTTATGTGTTATCGATGACTGCTTTCACCCTACAGGCAAGCTGAGTGGTTGCAACAGAGACCCTACAGCCTGCAAAGCCTCAGATATTTACTATCTGGCCCTTTACAGAAAGCATTTGACATAGATGATGAATTTTCCAGGTATGGCTAAGCTTCACCACATAAAAACCCCTGGACCAAAGGTATAAGCACCTACCCTTGTACTTACAAGACCTGCTTCTCGGCTGAATAATGAGTTTCTTTACGTAGATACTGAGGTGAGTAAAATGGGTAGCGTCTGTTCTTACACTCTGTGGGAGAGGCAGACGTTCAACAACGATCTACACACAAAAATATATATTTTCAAAGAGTCATCATAGAGGCAGAGGGTGCTGTGATTTAGCATAATTTCTTTTCTTGTCAAAGGGAAGGCCTCTTTGAGGATGTCACATTTAAGTTAAAGAACGGGATATGAAAGTCTAGGCAAAACTTTCAGGCAGAGGAAAAACAGCTGCAGGCATGACTGAACGGGGCCTTGAGTGCGTCCAGAAGCTTAAAGAAGGTCCATGTGGCTAAAGGAGAGTGAATGACTGACAGTAGGCAGGGGCTGGATCGGGCAACACTTTGTAGATCAAACGTGAAAGATGTTGAGAATACAACGGGGAGCCTTGGAAGGGTTTTGAAAGAGGAACATGATTGGATGGAGCTTTTAAAGAACTCTCTGATCTCCTCCTCCTGAAGAGTGGACAGCTACGGCAACAGCTAGAGGGAATGTGGGGATACAGGAGATGGAACATAATGGAGTGAGTTTGGGCTGTTGAAGGGAAGGATCTGGAAGAGAGAGGGAGGTTGAAGATTTAGGAAATGTGCAACACCTGGTGGAGTGCGAACTCTGAGGAGCGAGCGGAAAGGGTTTCCTAGACCTTGGACGTGGGTGACTCCTCTTTGCCACTAGAGGGAAGAAAAGAGGAAGGATTGAGGCAGTATAGCTTTTGAACTCTAGAGCACATCCCCTTTTCTCTATGCAACACTGCTAAGAAAACTTTCTTTGGCTTCTTTCTAATTAGATCAAAAGTCTGAAGAGGTCAGGAAGCAGCCCATTCTTTTTTCGTTCATGTTAAATCTTATCATAGCATGTCTTAACCCTGATCACAGTACGTTTTATTTCTCTCTCTCTTTTTACTTTTTCATTCCTCTTTGCTAGACTCTGGTTTGTGCTTCAGGCATACAGAATAATTCATTCATGCAGTGGAGCTCTCTGGAAATATTTTCAACCATGTTATGACTCTTCTGTCCTTCCTGTTTTCCTCTCTCCCATCTTTATAATTCCCTCTTCCCTGCTTCCTCTATAGGACTCCTTACGTTTTGCCTTCTCATTCTTTTTCTTTGTTCTGATCTTCTCTCTGTTCACTCGCTTCTCCTGTTTCTCTTTGTTTTTTTCCCTCTAATCTCTCTCTATCTCCGTCTTTTGATTATACCTGCCGCATCCTTCTCTCCCATTCTACTGACAGTAATCTACATCTAGGTACCAGAAGAAGAATAAATACGCATTACAGATATATGTTATATACTTATATATAAAAGCATGATATATATATATTTACTGCTTATGTCATGCACTCAAATTTCCTGTATTCTAGGTAGCATTTTGATAACCCCCATTTTAATAAAAACCTCCTCTGTATTTTCATATTTTGGGTTTTTCCACCTCTCTCTTCCCAAGAAATTTAAAGAATTCTGGATTTTTCAGTCCTATTTTAATAACAATAATAAATTGTTCTTCAAATTGTATGTTTATATAGTTTGTGTTTTACATTTGTGATTAACTATGGAATAACTTTCCACAGAGGAAGGGTGAAGGGCAGCATTATGCTGATTTTTAAGTTTTCAAATCTACTTAAATTAGCCAAACGGTATTTTTTTTCAGTGATGACAAGTTAGAGTTAGTTACTTCCCTATTGGGATTATTGTATTCTCCCTTGTTTGTCTCTGAAATTTCCACTAAGAACTCTTACTTCCCCTTTACATAAGGAACACCTGGGGTTAAGAGTGAGCTGTGATTAGAATTCAGTAAGGGACCAGGTGGACCAGGAAAGCCAGGGTGTACTTTGGAGCCAAAGTCAGATGGGAAAGTGGAGATGTTTCCAGATGTAGCAAGGCTTCTCTGACCTTTAGGAACTAGCTTGTTGGCTGTTGAATGGCTTCTCTCTTCCTACCTATTTACTTCTGAGTTTGGTTTTATAACATTACCGTGTTCCATACATCCAGTTTTCTTTGTCCTCCCCTCCTGAGATTCTGATTCTATTTTCAACCCCACCCTGACAACCTGCTTCTGATTGCTTGTCCATCAGCTCTGGTCTTCCAGACCTCCTGGGTCCTGGTATAGTATCACCCTGATGACCCTTAGTAGCATCATAGTGACCCAGTGCCCCAGAAAATTCCATGGGCACTTGATATATAAGTAGAAATATGCAGCTGCCACATGAGCACCTGAGATGTTAGTGACTGGGGAGTAGAGCAGCAGTCCCACTTCATCACTTCTCAAATTTTCATGCCTCCAATTCCTAACATAATGGACTCCATATGGTTCCCACTCTGTCTAGTGTCTCCTTGCCATCTCAGATATGCTAAAATATGCTCACAAGTCCATCATTATCACCTGCCACTGAGGCTGAGTCCTCCAATCTCATCAGTTGCACAGAGGAGTGATTCCAAAGCAAAGCATTTCCTGTTACTGCTGCTGCTACCATCACTTCTGTCTGAGCTGGAGTCCGGTTAATGGCAGCAGAGCTGGAGCCCTGTGGCTCTACCTCTTGGTATTAATCTTGCAATATTAGAAGGAAACATCCTTCTTACAGAATGCTCAACGAAGTAAGTGCGGGAGAGTTCCACTGCAAAGCTGTTTGAGTTACAAAGTGTTACAGCATTTGGTAACACAATTCTTCCACCTACATAATTACCACATTCTCCCCAGGAGAAGACACGCATTTTCAGGGTTGATGGATCTAGACATGCTTTGATATTAACTCTGTGATGGCTTTTAGATGTGTCAACTTGGCTAGGTTGAACTACAGTCCCCAGAACTCCATTTCTAGCATGTTCCTGGGTAGGTGAGCTACAAGCTGGCTGGAGGCAGTGGCCGTGTTGTGGCATATACATCCCTTTGTTATTCAGTCAAACTGGAACCTAGATGCCGCTGTGCAGCAACTCTGTAGATGTGGTCATAGTCAAGAATGAGTTATTTTAAGTGAATCAAAAAGAAGATCACCTCTGGCTGAACTGTGACTGATACAAGCTTCTAGAAAACACCACTCTTCCTTTCTTCCGTGTTTGCTCCTGTAGCTGAGTACGGCTTCCAATGCCCAAATTCTTTCCTTATGGCGAGTCCTTTCTCAGGGGCTGCCCTCTCCCCTCCTATAGACTCTCCCCAGACTTGGTCTCTGCTTGGGCCACCCCAGTTCATCAATCATCTAAATCCTGGTGCTGAACAGTGCTCCAATAACTTCTCAAAACACACCCCAGCCCAACAGAAATAGACGTATGAGGGGAGGGATGTCGCCCAGCACTAACAGGAAGGGACATTTTTTCGGTTGGAATTTCACAAAGATTTGAAAATTCAGACATGACAGGCAAATTTCTTTTTTTATGATCTGATTATGAAGCAAAGTGAGCAAATGACTTCCCTTTTCCATAGATTTGGTGTCCAAATGGATAGCAAATGTCAGCGTGGATCCATGAATAGCTGCTCTGGAAGAAACCAAGAAGTCTGGTTAAATGATTAGAAGCTTGAATGTGTTTTGTCATGTGGCCAAATGGAATTTAAAGAAAATGAATGTATATAGAGTTTGCCACTTGAAAATAGCTAATCTTTGTCATTGTCTTGACTTCCACTGAATCCCGACCAGACAGATCTGTGAGTCATTACTGTTAACCCAAACTGTGCCAAAGTCAATGCCATCGGGGTAAATTAAAAGTATTCACTTGTTTTTGTGGAACCCTGACTTCGTCAGAATGAATCCCGTGCCCGATTCAATTAATATCCTCATTACCATCCTCAGAAGTGAAGAGTTAAACTCTCTGGGGAGCAGTAATGGTAATATGTCCTGAGAGAGATTCATTTGGCCCCAGCTGTCCATTTTATTCTAAGTGGAACGCTAAATGCGTTAATATACATAGACTATCATTTACATAGCAAGTGACTGTGCAAGATGAATTATTTATTGTGTGACAACTACCTAATACCCAGTGTACTATCAAATGCAAAGCTGTTTCTTATTTGACCTGTATGTAAATTTGCATTATAGGATTCATTACCTTTATACATAAGTCACATTGAAGTTATGTGCAGCTCTCTCTCTGAGAAGCTGCAGGTTACCTCTGCTTTGATTTAATTGCCGCTCTCCTTGTATGGCAAAGCAGCCTGCTTTTGGAATGGAAGAATTGAAGGGACCCCAGCCAGGCAGCATGTGAAAAACCTCTCCTTTGATGCAGAGAGTAAGGTGAGAGAGAAAGACAAGCCCAAATTTAATTAAAATGTTATGAGAGCCGGAAACCAGCACATGAGACAAGGTAAAGGGGAACAGGGTTTGTGCCTCCTGAAGTGTGCACGCTGCCAGGGATCACCAAGGTAATAAAATTCAAGCTGCTTTCCCCAGGCAGTGGGTGACCCCATCCTCTGCAGAGAGCCGCGTGTTTACATTCACAGAGAACTGGGAGGAAGTCTTCTTGAATAAGAAATTGCCTCATTTCCAATTTATTCTTTAGTCTCTGGAATGTAATTTAATTCATCTTTGCAGTTTTCATGTGGCTTTGCAGACTCTTCGTCTCTGGATTATCTTTGCAACCTCTAATAATATAGTGCATCAGGGAATCCGTGCCTCTGAACAGAATAGTGTTAAGACTAATTCTTTGACGGGGCGGATAGCAAGCTAATTACCCGACGTGTTGGGGAACCGGAGCGGTAGGGATAGAAAATTCCTGGTGTTGAAATGAATGATGGGGAGTCTTCAGAGTCCTGAAACTTTCGATATCCTCCCCATTAGGTTCCTAGTCACTCGCTTGGGGCTCCGCCAAATTGCACGGCCTCAAGATTTGCTTTGCTTGTGAGATTTTTTGTTACTTCCCAATTCCAGCTAGACTGCAAATACTGCAAGAAAAGCCTTTCTTATTATTGGTATTTGGGTCCTTCTGCTTCCCATCTCACCTGGCAACAGGCGGTACAGAGCAGGGAGACGATGAACAACGGCAAAGCTCATAGAATTGCTCTGAACCCTCCAAGAGATTGGCTCTGAATTCCACAGGAAGGTTAAGGCCTCTATAAATGTCACCTGAGTCAATCCAGTGGACTTGTCCTTCCAAATGTAACTTCAGACCCGCTCATTCCAGAGGAAAAGCTTTTTGGAGATGAGATCTGTTGGAATATCTCTAAATTATAAAGCTTCATCTGTGTCTCTCATTAGGTACCCTTGCACTTGCACTAGAAATATTTTTCTTCAGGAAATGGAAAATTTGGACTTAATGATTCATATTGTAATATAGTCCCTTGCTATACAGAGCATGGTCTGCATTAACATCATCTAGAAGCTTCTTAGAAATGCCCCATCACAGACCTATTGAATCAGAATCTGAATTTCAACAAGACACTCAGCTGCTTTGTAAGCACATGAAAGTTTGGAACTCTTGGATCTAGCCCATTGACCTCCAACACACTCATGTTTTCCTACACTGGATCCTTTCTTCAAACGACTTAGATGAGGCTTAGACAAGGGAGGGATGCTGGGCTGATAAGGATGGTGAGGGCTCTTGGGTTGTCCATGTCTCCTATCTCTGCTACAGGTCTGTGTTACCCTAGGGTACCATGGCACACAGTGTGAAAACACTAATCCAATCCCTCCATTTACTGTGCACTAAGACACTGAGGCTGGGAGAGATTAGATAGCTTACTTTAGGTCACAGAGCTTGTTAGTGCTAATGCTGGCTCCATAAGCCAGGTGGTCAGACTCTCACTTCCGTTCTCCTTTCGTACCGCCTGGTTCTGACACCCAGGATTTGCAATAAGCCTTTGAACAAAAAAATAAGCTGTGTCTGAGACTGAAGTTATTATCCAGGCTTTGCCACTCCCTGGACAGTGAAAGGCATTTAAACACCTGTCCTTGTTGAAGAGCGAATTAGTGTATTATGTGTTTATCGCTCTGGTAATTGCACCTTATGCATATGATTGTATTTATAGAACAAATCTGAGGTTGAATGTGCACTTTTAGTTTTGATACAAATGTTTACTTAAAAGATGGCTCCAATTTAATGCTATAAAATCAACTCCAGACCACTAGAGAGCACACATCCAGATTCTTATCCACTGGGCCTGAAAGATGAAAAGCTATGGATGGTGTTAAGGACTGAATGTTTGTGCCTACCCCCAAATTCATATGTTGAAGTCTCAACCTCCAGTGTGATGATATTTGGAGATTTGGCCTGTGATAGGTGATTAGCGTTAGATGAGGTCATGAGAGTGGGGCCTTTATGGCGGGATTAGCGTCCTCCTAGAAGAGAGAGTAGAGAACTGCTTTCCTTCTCTCTACACTCATGTGCAAAGAAGAGGTCAAGTGATCACACAGCAAGATGGAGGCCACTTATAAGCCAAGAAAAGAGGCCTCAGAATGAAACCTATCTTGCTGGCACCTTGATCTTGGACTTCCCAGCCTCTAGAATTATGAGAAATAAATTTCTTTTGTTTAAGCCACCCAGTGTATGGTATTTTGTTATGACAGCCTGAGCAGACTAATTCAGATGACATATCTTCCATACCCATTTATAGGTGAAATCTAGGTGTTCTTGTGAAAATTAAATAGTAATGATCACTCTCATTTTTTGAGTGCCTACTATATGCCAGGTACTGCCAACACTGTACTAGACATTTCATATACATCATCTATTTCATTCTCACACTAACTCTTTAAGATAAATATTACCTTGATTTTACAAACTGCTTTCTTTAGAGAAGAGAGTATGTCTCAGGCTCTCTTAGATCTCTACAATTTAGCACAGTGTTTGGCAGGCGTAGAGTAAACCCTCAAATACTGTTATTGTACTGAAGGTTATCAGATTTGCCCCAAATCAAACATTTGCAAAATTCCACATCCAGAAGTATGTTTCCAAAGTTTCATTGTGGTAGATTGCAAGAAATGGCCACAAATTGCTCCCATCACTCTATGTACACCCCTTTGAAAAGTGACTTTTCTATTCCTCCCACCCAGTGGTGGAGTCTATTTCACCACTCTTGAATTCAGGCTCTCTTTTGGACTTGCTTTGATCAACAGAATGTAGCAGAAGTGGCAAATGGGAGTTTTGAGCCTAGGTCTCAAGCCTCAGGCTTCATCCTGAGACTTCCACGTAAAGAAGCCTAGGCTAGCCTCCATGAGGATGCAACACTTCGTGGGCATTAGCATCAACCACTAGCCATGGGAATGAGCTTATCTTGGACTACACAGCCTACTGGGCTGCGTGCTGTCACATAAGTAAGCTCAAGTGAGACCAGCAGAAGAATTGCCAATTGATGACCCCCATGATTATAAAACAATAAATGATGATTGTTTTAAGTTACTATTTCTATTAGTATGTAATAGAAAAGTGATATACCCATACTCCTGTACCACCTAGATGTTGATGATGATGATGGTGATAAAAAGGATGATAGTTATATTATGTAACATTGTTGAAAGATTATGTACCAAACAATACTCTAAGAACTTCACATGCATAATATCATTTAATCAGTTCACCATTCTATAAGGTGGTATTATATTATCTCCACTTTATTGGTGACAAAACTAAATTAAGTAACTTCCCAGGGACACAGAGCTAGCAAGTTTTGAAGTGGCTACATTCCAGAACCAGCACTCTCAACCACTAAGCTGTAGGACTTACAGGAGAGCCGTGGTACATTGTGTTATGGGGAGAGGGGTGGAGGGAGCTATAGAGACATATTGATGGAGTTGATGGGTTAGAAGAATATAGTAGGCAGAATAATGGTCCCCCAAAGTCGTTCATATCCCAACCTCCAAGCCTAGGACTATGTTACATAACACGGCAAAGGAAAATTAAGGGTACAGATGGAATTATGGTTGCCGTCTTAGTTTCCTGTGGCTGCTATAACAAGTTACCGTAAACTTGGTGGCTTCTAATAACAGAAATTGATTGTCTCACAGATCTGGAGGCCAGAACTCTGAAAACAATTTCATTGGGTGAAACCAGGGTGCAAACAGTCTTGTGCTTCCCCTGAGGCTTTAGGAGAGAATCTGTTCTTGCCTCTTCCAGTTTCTGGTGGCTGCTGGTATTCCTTGGCTTGTGGTTGCATCACTTGAATCTCTGCTTCCATGGTCACATTGCCTTCTCCTCCTCTGTGCATCTAATCTCCTCCTTCTGCCTCCCTTTTAAAGGACACATGATGGCATTTAGAGGCTACCCTGATAATCCAGGATAATCTTCCCATTTCAATATCCCTAATTTAATCACATCTGCGAAGTCCATTTTTGCCATAGAAGGTAACATTTACAGATTCCAATGATTAGAATGTGGATATTTTGGGGAAGGGGCCATTATTCTACCTCCCACAGTTGCTAACAGTGAGATGGGCATGAGTTAAGATGGGGAGAGTATCCTGGATTGCCTAGCAGAGCCCAGTGTAATTACAAGGGTCTTTAAAAATGAAAGAGGAAGGAAGAAGAGATCGGAAGGAGATGTGGCTACAGAAGAAAGGCACAGAGAGATGGAACATTACTGGCTTTGAAGATGGAAGCAATGAAGTGGATTCCCCTAGAGCACCCAGAAAGGAAGACAGCCCTGTCCACACCTTGATTTTAGCCAGTGAGACCTGTTTTGGACTCCTAACCTACCAAACTCTAAGGTAGTAAAAAGATAGTAAATTTGTGTTCTTCTAAGTCACTAAGTTTGTGTACTTGGTTAGAAGGAAGAAGCCAAAGTGCTCTATTTTAAACCTAATCTTCATGGAATATTTGCTTTTCACCAGTTTCTATGCTAATTTATTTATACTTATTATTTCAGATAATGTTCAGGGAAACAATGAAACAACAAACCTTTTGAAATATTGTCTCCACCTTGTAGTTATGAATACTAAGATTTACCTGCCTAAACACACACAGCTTTGTAATGGTGGAGCCAGTATTGAACACACGCAGCCTGACCTCTGACCCTTATCCTTTACACCCCCATTGATCGCCTGATACCTTCAGGTGTAATTTAGGAGTACTCATCTGAGCTTGTCCTTCCCCACCAAGGATCAAGGGAAGCCTGAACGAGGACATCTCTGTTCATGGATGATGTTCTCTCATAGCTAGAAATAGGAGCTCTTGGTATATATTCTGTAAATTTCTTGTAGTCTTTGAGCTAAGATGATCTAACTTGTTTTTTTCTATATTTCTGTCTTTTTGTCAACAGCACTAAAGTAAAAAGAGTTGAATGGAAGGAAGAAACAAAACCCGTGATATGTAGAGGAAGGAAGGTTTATATTTAAGCTTTTATTCATTCAAGTTAACTTTAGATCCTTTTGAAATGTTGCAACTATTCTTTAGAGATCAATTCACACACCCAAAGTTTTCTTGATTCTAGTCTGTTTTCTTATCAATGCATAGCTGATGTCCATCAAATGCCAATATGCCTACAGAAGTCAGCTCTAGGAAATTAATTTAATATTCAGTGAAGTGCCACTTATTTGCCATTTCAGTTATGAATCTGCCTGCATTATTCTACACCATGACTGACTTTGGTCCAATCACTTGTAATTACGAGGCCGTGCTGGGGTACTGCTTTCCTTTGATACAAGCTTTCCAGACCCAGACTCTGGGCCTCGTTTTTCTGAGCTCTGCCTTCAGCACCAGGAACCCCTGAGGCCTGATGTTGGTTGGACACTGACTCCAATTATTTTCTGTGCAAATTGCTTGACCCTTCAGCTTTGATTCTCCCTTTCAGAAACTGAGGATATAATCACTTCCTCTCTTATCTCTCAAGGCTCCTGAGGGGAGCATTAAAGAGCTTTGAATATGAAAAACAGTATATACCTGCGAAGGAGTGTTATGCGCTCGTCATTTTCCATCCAGTTCCCAGATAATATCAGGCGCCGTGTTCCTCAGGGAAGCTAGTTAAGACGCAGCAATCTTTGGCCAGGTCTGTGGTTTCCTTTGCTGCTTCTGAGATGCCCTGCAGCAGACAGCAAGCATCAGCCCATTCCCTCCTCCGTCATTTTTTTTCAGGGCTGTTTGCCACCGAGATCCTAGCAGAATTGCTGAACCTCGGTGTTAAACTTTTCCCTTCACTTAATCTACTTGAAAGGAGCCTTGCTGCATACATTCGTCCACATCAGCGCCGCAGAGGAGCACTGTGAAAGTGCGCCTGTGCTCATCCGACCTGCTCAGGGGGGAAAGCACAGCAAGTCGTTTTCAGTGCAGTCTGAGTTCAGATGGAGAACGGGTATTTTCAGGATTAAAGTAAACTGGTGTTATAATAACAGTACTTAAGACACCCTCGAACTGAACATGATTTTTACTCTTCCTGCTGTAGATAAGGACATCGTCAGACTCCACAGGTCCACTCCTAATGCAACTGGCCTAATCAATTCACGGCAAAGTGACAGCAAAGCATTTCATGGACCTGGACCTTTTCCTCTCTATCTGTATCCCAGGATGAGAGAGGCTGAGTATGACGAGTGAGCATTTATTTGTTTTTCTAGATTCCGATTCCATTCCATGTCAGTTGGCTTGGGTTACCTCTAAGTAGCTCCTGTTCCTCTGTTCTTGCCTTCATCCACTCTACCTACTCTGACATCCTTCTTGTCATTGTCAGGAGAGAAGTGTATTTCAGGTGTATGTCTTTTAAGTCACTCAATGGCTGAGATCATGCATGGACTCAGTGGGCACTTGGAGCGAGAAAGGACCCCAGTTTACAGGAGAGACAGTTGAGGCCCAGAGCTATTCCATAGTACACTCCAAGTCACACATGCAGTTAGAGACAGACCTGCAGTCAGGGCCTAGGAGTCCTCACTTCCTTTCCAGGGTTCTGTCCATTACATGCACAGCAATAATTACCGCACGTTGGTCTCATATGGGACACAATACATAGATTTAGGCTTGCGAAGGCCAAGGCTTCCCTTCACCCTCTGCCTCTGTGCAAGCACAAATCAGGAGCATTTCTACATTTCCCCTTTGGCTGTGGGTGGTCCTAGTGTCTCTTGAGAAAGACAGAAGGGGCTCGCCTGAGGTCTGTTAGCAAAATGTGATGTTAAGTCTGAATCATTACCTTTCCATAGTAACCACATTTTCCATTCTGGGGCAGCCCTGAGGTTGAACAGGGTCACAACAGCAGTTATAAAATCATGTCTATCTGACTCTGGCCTGACCCACCTTAGGACATTCCAGCTCCTCAAACTCTTCCCAAATAGTTTCAGGGGTTCTCAGAGGTTGTTTCCCAGGAGCTCTGAGAACTAGTTTTTAGGTTTCATTGTTATTAAGTCTCAATGATAATCATAATATCCTGGGAGCTCACAAAAATCAAATTTTAGGGCACCACTACCGGGAAACTTGAGTTGCAAGATTTGAGATTGGGCCCTGGAATATGTACGTCTTTAGCTCCTCAGGTTAGTGGATAATCAACCAGATGTGTGAACCTCTGCTCTATTGCCATATGTTATTCTTTCAATATATATTTACAGCCCAATATATTCTAAGCACTGTTCTAGGCTCTAGAGAGAGAAAGCTGATGGGGCCTGAGGGGAGTGGGGGCCCCAGCAGGTGGGACACGGTGAGTGTGCAGACTTGGGCTTTCATCCTGATTCTGTGGGGAGCCACTGGAGGATTTTCATCCATGAAGAAACAGGGTGTGACACATGTTTTACGTGTATCACTGTCTGTTGTATTGGGAGTCATATTAAGACGACAAAGTTAGAAGCCAGAAAACCAGTGAGGAAGCTACTGCAGTCCAGGACAGACATGATGGAGTTCTGCACCAAGTGGTACCAGTGGACATGGAGTGGATATTGGATATATTTTGAGGATAAAAACTATGGGGATTTACTGACGGATTGGCTATGGGATATGACAAGAAAAGAAATAAAGGATGACTAAAATTTTCGGTGTGACAACTCGAAGAACAGAGTTGCTATTTTGGAGAAAGAAAAGAGTATGAAAAGAGGAAATTTAGAGGGCAAAATCAAAATCTGATTCTGGATATGGTAAATTTGGAATACGTATTAGATATCCAGAAGGAAGCATCAAACAACGGTTTGGATGTACAAATCAGGAGATCTAGGGAGAAGTCTAGGCTGCATGCATAAATTTGGGAATCAGTGGGGATGGCATAACTGAGGTCATAAACCAAATGTCATCATCTATGGAACGAGTATGGATAGATAACAGGAGAGCTCTAAAGACTGAATCCCTCTTGCACTTTAATGTTTAGAGGTTGGAGAGACAAGGACCAGTGGAGAAGTCTGAGAAGGGGTGACCAGAAAGGATCTTTCTCTGCAGCCCTGTCTCACTAAACAATGCGTCCTGTCACTGCTGATCCTAAAAACTATAACTCATTGCCAAAATCTCAGAGGCATGAGTGTTGCTGTGGGAAGGATGGGGCACTTCCAAGGCTGATGTTGCTGCCATCCTTCTCACCAGTTCTATCCTGGCACTAAGCTATTGAGGCTTCAGCTGTTTGATGCCCAGCAGGCATTAGAGAAACTTCCCTTTTTGGTTTTAATATCACTTATTGGAGAATCCTTAAGAAAGGATTTAGGTAGGTAGCTGGAAACCATTCAGAGTAAATGGTATAGCCTGGTCCATTGTCCTTGAACTGAATGCATATATTTCAAGTATATTTCAGTTCTGAATCCAATGGTGAACACAGCTTAATTCAAATAGACATACCAACCATAGTGGGAAAACATAGAGTTCTAAAGCAACTTTTTTTTTAAGACTGGGCAGCAGCTCTTGCAATCATGGAAAAATCTGAGCTACAGCACCATACAAATTTGGGTTCAGATCCCATCTTAACAAGAAATAGAAAGCTCACAGAGAGAGACAGTAGAATCTTCGTACCCTTCCCAGTTACTCTCTACAAGTGTAGGGGAAGCCTCTGCTATGCACATTTTGAGGTGCTGGAGAAAAGGAAGCAATTTAATTCAACAAAAGCCTATCGCATTAGTGTAGCTTATTATTGAAACACCTGCTATCATAATGTGACATGCACACACATCTAACTTGTTAAGAAGGGACTGCTTCTCTAATTTTCCTCATTCTAGATTGCAGATTCTTGATTTTAATCCTCTAACAGGGTCCATCCAGATGTGGAATCTCTAACAAAACCCAGAAAGTTCTTCCACTGAGAACATTCTAAAGAGGACTAAGGCACGACTAAGACCTCGTCCCGTGACATCAAGGGCTCTGATTGACCCTGCAAGGTTTGTTTCTGGCTTTCGTTTCCTTGTTATTAATCTCTGATAAATCTACAGCTTTTCTTGTAACCCCATGAGGGATATAACATTGCAATTCTCTCTCTCTTAGCTTGAGTACTCTTTGTTTGAAGTCTCTCTGGTGGCCATGTTCCCTCAGAGGAATCGGATATCTTTTGGACTTTCTAGGAACTTTGAGGAAAGGAGGAGTTATATAGTCATTCTGATTAGAGAAATCTTTTCTAACATGTAACAAAAATTAAACATAGATTTTTCAGGCTATTTTACAGGTCAGAGTATGAAATATCTCAGAGACGATAGTAACTCTTGATATTTCTGTTTAATCACTCCATTTCTCATATCACAATGGCTCACAGTGTAACCACTGTGAGACAGAAATGGTGGATGGCTGGAGAGAAACTGACAAGATAGCCTAGTCAAGCAGCACGCTCACGATCTGCATGGGAACAGACAAACTGTCATTTTCCACTTCCCCTTCAGTGTTTCTTATCTTGATGAATAACAGCACAATGGTCCATCTAGTAATTGCAGCCAGACTCCCATACCTCTCTCCTGACTTCATTTTCTGCATCACACTAGGTTCAAATTGTCCTACTATCTCTTAACTTTGCCATCTGCTATCTCTGGCCCAAAGTGCCCTACTTCAGGCTTTTATTATTTTCTACTTGAAAGACTGTAGCAGCTTCATATTGGTTCTTCTTACTTCTAGTCTCACCCTGTGAAATCCATGCGAAGTGTTTCCACATGAGAGGTCTTTAAAAAAAAACAAAACTAGAATATTCTTCACCTGCTTCAAAATTTTCTTAGATTTCCTCAAAATAAAATGGTATGTCTGTGTATCTCCTACATTAGAATCATTGTTAAAAATGTACATTCTTGGGGGGCTGGCCTCGTGGCTGAGTGGTTAAAGTTCTGTTCACTCCATTTTGGCCGATTTGGATGCCCGGTGCGGACCTACTCCACTCATCAGGTATGGCGGCATCCCACATACAAAACAGAGGAAGATTGGCACAGATGTTAGCTCAGGGTGAATCTTCCTCAAGCAAAAAAAGAGGAAGATTGGCAATGGATCAATGGATGTTAGCTCAGGGTGAATCTTTCTCACACTCACACACACACACACACACACAAACACAAAAGTACCTTCTTGGAGTTTGCATTTATAACAAGCTTCCCAGGTGATTCATATGCACTTAAATCATTGAAAAATTCCTGACCTAAGTGATAAAGTCCCCAATGTTTACAAAATCATGTAAGACCCTGCTTATGTCTGTGGCATTATATTGTACCATGCAATGTCACCTATGTTACCCTCTACACCTAATGAACCAAATATAGTTCTGGAAACATAGTCATTGGTCGGGAAAAAGTCTTCATTCAGGTCTAGTGAGGGTCTGGCATTTCTGCGTCACTCAAAGTTCTTAGCAGTTTATCAGCTTCAACTGGTTCAAACTGGTTGTGGTGAAACGTGTAACTCATCTTGTTATATCCTAGGCAAGTTTGGAGTAAATGGAAAATTTTCCTTTTGCACAGCAAAACCCCTTCCCTCCAAAAGCGCGCTGTGCGATAACGGTAGCCACTAGCCATGTGTGTGCTTGAAATGTGGCTCATCTAAACTGACGTGCTGTACATATATTGGGTTTGTGAAAACTTAGTATGAAAAAAGGATGTAAAACATCTCATTAGTAATTTTTAAATATTAACTTGTGTCAAAATGAGGATATTTGGGATGTACTGAGTTAAATAAAATGTGCAAAATTAATTTCATCTGTGACTTTTTACTTTTTTAACGTAACTACTAACATTTGGAAATTATTTCTGTGGCTTGCATCGTATTTCTATCGGACATCGCTGCTCTAGCATGTCCTAAAGCTGAGCATAAGCATACCCTGGCACAGCAATTGCTCTCCTAGGTGTATAGGAGGTATGGCCTCTATCTGCTCAACCAGAGGCATCTCCTAAAATGTTCACAGCAGAACTGTACTTAATAGTGAAAAACCACGGCTGCGCTTTCTTGGTGTCTCTATCATCTACAACACTCTTTGCTGAATGAGTGAATAACTGGATAGCTGTTGGCAGCCTATCTCTGTGGATTGGGGAAGAGAGATGGATCTTAAAGAAGGGGGATTTTTGTGCTGTGGGAAGACACCCTAGTAGCAATCTCCTCCAGAATTAGGGCATAAATACAGAAAGCATGAATGGATTATCTTCCTTCCACTGCAGACATCACATTAAACAGACTCCTTACCCTAAATATCCCTTCCTTTTTTTTCCCCAAAATATTTTTTACTATAAACAATATCCTTGCATATATATACTTTGACCGACTTGTTGAGTGTCTCCTCATGGTAAATTCCCAGGATTGAAGCAGAAGGGAATGCATGGTTTCTATTTTGGTACCTGTTTGCCATCAGAGGTGTGCCCTTCAGCTTGCAGGGGTGTGTGTAAAGCACACAGGTATAGCACGCCCCTCCAGGCAGCCCCAGGCTCTTGGCAGTGTGCCGCAAAGCAAGTCAATTCTTCTCCAGCCCTGACCACCTTCCCAACACCCGTGTCCTGTGGTGGAAGGGTGAGAAGACCAGCCAGAAAATTCACAGTGGTTGTGTCTGGAAAGTCAAAAATTTCTGAACTGCTGATAAAATAATAACACCTATTCATGAAGAAACTTTGCAAAAATCTGGATGTAAGAATAAAAACTACTTGAGATACCTCATCACAAAGTTGTATTAAGCCTGCTCAGACTGAGATGAAAGAATGGGGCTGGCTAGAGCTCCCTCCCCCAGAGCTAAGCAGTCTCCAGGCTCCCAGTCCCCCACTGAGCTCCCTTTTATAGCCCAAGGGAGCTCGAACCAGATCCATATGCCTCGTGCTTGCTTCCCGGTAGGTGTTTCCTTTTCAACTGTAGAGGAAATTTATTGCTTTATTCTGGCACCTTCTTTCTTCTGAGGAGCTCCTTCAAACCTTGTGATCCTAGTTGGAGCTATCGTTCCCCTGGATACAGGGATAGATGTGTGACTCATGGTGCTGATTGTGTCAGTAACAGACTTGAGACCCAAGCTGGACCGAGTAGAATTCTCCTTGAAATGTCCCTTTAGAGCACACCAGACTGGAGGGAGAGAAAGAAGATAGGATGCAGAACAATGCTGAAACAAGTGGTGGAGAGAGGGAGCGAGAGAGGTTCCTAAAGGCATTGAGCCCCGGCTTCCAGGCATTTCTTGAGTCCAGCTCCTCCTAAGCTCCTTCTACAAAATGGCATGCAGTGCTGACATCAGCACATTGCTTAACCACTCAGAGCCTCAGTGGCTTATACAGTCCAATAAGAACTGGCCTCACTATATCCTCAGCTGACCTCATTTTGTGTAACTCTCCTTCTTACCCACTACCCTGCAGCATTAAACTCTTACTCCTTATGATCACTAAACTCATGCCCACCATCAAGTCCTTGCACCAACCATTCCCACTGCTTGTCTCCTCATTGTCACCTGGGCCTTGTATGGCTTGCTTTTTTTTTTTCTCCAGAACTAGAGCCATTTCCGTAAAGACCACTCAATTTAAAATAATCACCCTGTCACTATGTATCATACCACCTTTTAAAACTGATTGCATAGCATTTATCAAAATCTGATAGTATTTATTTCTTGATTGATTAGTTTGTATACTGTCTTGTTTTTCCTACTTGACTCTGAACCCCACGAATGTAGTTCCTGGCATGGATGAGTATTCACAGATACTTGTTGAATGAAAGAACAATAATAATGACAATACCACTCAATATTTATTTTGACTTATTATATGCCAGACACTGTTTTAGGCATTTTATGGATTAATAAATTAAATCTTTGCAATGGTCCTATTTGAGATTAGTACTTTCATTATCTCCGTTTTACAGAAGATGAAACACAGTGTGGAGAAGTTGAAACACTCACAGAACAATCTTTGATCAAACTAAGCACTTTTAAATATTCTTGATATTTCATATGTTGATCAATAGAGAGGAAGCTAAGTGAATAAACAGGAGGAAGAAAAGTGAGGGAGAGCCAGGACTTGTCTTCTGCTCTGAATATTCAAAAAACAACGATGAGCTCTAATAAGAATGTAAAGAGAAAAGATGGAAACAGAGGGTGTATTAGTTTGTGGGGCTTCCATCACAAAATACCACAACCTGGGGGGCTTCAACAACAGAAATTTATTTTCTCACAGTTCTGGAGGTTAGAAGTCCAAGGTCAGGGTGTCGGTAAGGTTAGTGTCTTCTGAGGACTCTCCTTGGCTTGGCTAGTAGATGGCCATCTTATGGCTGTGTCCTCACATGCTCATCCTTCATCTGTGTGGTCTGTGTCATAATCTCCTCTTCCTATAGGACCCCGGTCATATTGGATTAGGGCCCACCTATATGACCTCATTTTACCTTAGTTATTTCTTTAAGGCTCCTATCTCCAAACATATTTACATTCTGACTACTGGGGGTTACAACTTCAATATATGAATTTGGGGGGGATGCAATTCAGCCTATAACAGGGGAAATAAGTAACGTGTAAAAATGAGTAAAGAGAAATGGAATCAAAGAGAGAAAGAAAGCTGGGGAGTAAAGCATAAGGTATAAAAGAAATCCTTGCATAGTTAGAATATATTATGTAGGAAACAAAGGTGAAAAAAAATAAGCCAAAAGAGAAACAAAATAAAATAAATCAATGCGCTTAGTAAGCAAAATAAAAGAAGTTGAATAGTTACACAAGGATATAAAATAGAATACATAAAAGATTAACATAGAAAAAAGAGACAGATGAGGGACAATGACATAAAAATGGATAAAGAGAAGGAAAAGAATGAAAAAGGAAAAAATAAGAATCCAGTTCTACAACCCACTGGGTTTATGCTGCATTTCGGTTTCGCTTTGTTTTGGAAGATGAGCAATCACTTCGTGAGGGTGAGTAGCGCAGCACATGATTTGTATGATGAAAAACTTTACTGATTTGAAATATTATAAGAAGGCAATGCTGATATTGGAAATATCATGAAACTAGAGTCAGGAATCCTTTCCTTTATGACAGCACTGATCTATGTCATAAGAAAAAGTATATCAGCGGCATTTTATAAAGCTTCGGGGGGCTTTAAAAAGCAAAGAAACGGAGACTGAGTTAGCTGGAATCCAACAGCAGGTTTAACAGGAGATACTGTTCTGCTACAACTCTCACCAAGGGAGTTCAATTTCAACAGCTCTAATCTTTCCACAGTGGTGGCAGTTTAAATTCTGTGCCCCTAAGGAAAAGTTTCCAAAGTAATTCCCATTGAACTTGCTTCCCAGAAATCCTTTCTCCGCGCCCTCTCAGTACCACACCCACCTCTCCGGGAGGTGGTGGAGCTCTCTCTGCTCACTGAAGACCTATCTGTCTGACATTTCACGTCGAGGGTTCTCTGTTCCAGCGTGGCTAAAGAAAGTTTCTATTGTCTTATGAAACTTCTGGCATGGAATTTTAAGGCCAAATTATTTTTTTATTCTTAGTTTAATGTAATTTTGCCTTCCTTATTCTCTGGCTTCTGGTATTGAAAATTAATGTAATGCTTTTACCTAACTCTAGTCTTTATTTTAGCTATATTGAAACACATCAATGTAATTTTTTATTTTATGTTTTTGCCATAATTTTAAGTATTTTTCTCTTCTGACCATGCGTCTTTCTCCTCTGACCATGCATATAAAAATAGTATAATGACTGAACAGTCCTTGAATAAAAGAATAATAATTCACTAGTACATATATTTTTCATTTATTCAAAAGTGAGATAGATTTGTTTATGTTCCAATTTAGGCTGGAGTTTGGAAAGTTATATATTCATCACTTATACCAGTGTTTCTTTAATTTAGAGTCCCTGGATCATCTGTGTCAGAATCACTTGAGGTGCCCTGAAAAATGGAGATTTCAGGGACCCGCTCCATATCTACTCAACCAAAATCTCAGGGGTGGGTCTTGCGAAACTACATTAAAATAAGCTTCCCAGGGGATTCCAATGCTTATTAAATTTTGAGAACTACTGACATATACTTTAAATACAAGAACTAAAATTGAGTCCAAGTAAATCACCCTTCTCAGATATCAGACTCTTTATTACAATTGGTTATACATGTGACTTTAGTATATAAAAAAATTCCTTTGTCTCCTTAAAATGTCCTTGAAATGATTTTCAACTTTACATTTATCTGCTCTTCTCATGAACATTTGAGAAGCTTTTTTTTCTTTTCACTTTAGAGTCTTTACTATAACAAGGTAACGTCCATTTAATGAACCCAAAGTGCATTACCCTTAGAAGTAAAAGCAGAACAAACACTTCATATCTGACTGTGGTCTCGACTGAGACGCAGCTTCGTTTGTGCAGTGCATCTTCGTATATTAGATGGGGGACTGGGGTCTCTTGAATCAAGAAAACCTTGTTCCATTACCCATGGCTTCCAAAGTCCATACAAATCCTTTCTCTTTTCAAAACTTGACAATGTTGGAAAATATAATTAAAAACAACATGTTCTCCCAACCCAGAAATCCTCTCACAAAAACAGTAGAGAAGGGGCTGGCCCCCTGGCCTAGTGGTTAAGTTCGGTGAACTACATTTCAGTTCCCAAGCATGGACCTGTACCACTCGTAGTGGCTGTGCTGTGGCAGCATCCCACATACAAAATAGAGGAAGATAGGCACAGATGTTAGCTCAGGGCCAATCTTCCTCAACAACAACACCAACTAAAAAAACAGTAGAGAAAATACTTATTTTTAAGATTATTTTAAACTACTTTTGTTAGTATTTTATTTTTAATTTATTTTTATTATTGAATAAGCATTAAACCAAGATGTGATGCCTCTCATAGGCAATCACTAAGAGATTACAAAGACAGAAAGAAATCTCTCACTCTTATACAGCCAAGCAGCTACAACCCATTCTATACATGTTTTCAAGATAAACAAAATCTAGTCCTCAAGTAAGGAGACTTGACAGCACCTCTCGTTTGTCACACATAGTTTGTCTTAATTTTACCTGGTAATTGGAATGACTGTGTTAGCAAATTGGCTTTATTCAAATGAAAAACAAACTTCTCACATCTTTACGTGGGGAGGTAGCTTCACACCTTGGAGCAAGGTGCCCACTGAAGTTAGGCTCCTGCCCTCCCACAGGGACTGGGAGTTAGGGCACTATCTCCTTTGATGTTTACGTTTCAAAGAGATGGTTCCTGAGTCCTTGAGAAAGGCATTCCTGGGTCTCAAAGATGATGAAAGACCTATCTAGTTTTCAAAGGATATATATACAATTCAAAGAGAGGAGAAAATACTCACAATTTTGAGTTTTCTAAAGTAAATGCTTTATGAAAAAGGGAGCGGGGAGCAATTTTTTGCCCATTTTTACAGGGAGAATTACTACTTTTAATTTGTATTTGTCCTTGCAATAACTATCACTCTTAAGTGTGAAGTCTTAATGAAGAAGGATGAAACTGACACAGCATCAGATAAAGGCTTTTGGGGTTGCCTTTGCACATGTATCAATATGTTTTCTCTTTTCAATTTTTTCCCCTTGTTTCACCTACGACCAGAGGTCTATGTTTAGAGGACAAGTGGGTGGAGTCACCAATAATCATCAGTCTGTGGAATGAACCTGGCACTCAAGGTAACAGTTAAATTTGTAAACTTGCTTCCTAATTCTATCCTATCACCCTAGAAATAGATACCATATTACTGATGTTCAGTTATGCATGGAAATGCATATTACTGATGTTCAATTGGTTCTTGACTTTTAGTCGCTGGTTTTGAATGCTAAGTGAACCAAGGAACTTTCATTTTAAGGATGCACGTTCAATACTTAGACAGCCACAAATGTTTGTTGGGAGATTCTGTTCAGAAAGGAGCCCTCACAAACTTGCACTGTACTTGAAGAGTGCTCATATGGACATACCTGGGGCCATCTGGACCCTCTTTCCTGGTGATGCTTGAATCCTCTGCCTCCTAAGGAAGCAGAGATAATTGCACAAGTGTTATTCTCAGTGCATTCCTTTGACTTTCTGCATAAATAGACATCGCATCACTTTCTCACTCCCCTCCAATTTCTCTCTCCTTGAAAGATGAGCAGTATGAGCTGGTTGGGGCCAGACAGGAATGCTCTTGATTCAGCAAGTGGCGGTGGGATACGAAGGGGCCCTGTTTGACTCAAGATGTTTACTCTTAAAGGGTTGGTTCCCAAGGAATTGAAGAGATAGTTCTTGGGCTTCAGTCAAAGAAAAGAATAACACAGCTGCCCTCAGCAAGGGGGAATTCCAGCATAATGGATTGGCAATGGAAACAGTTTAAACCAATATAAATATAATAGCCACCCACTGAGAGGCAATTTACACGCACCAGGCCAAGCTTGCAGTGGTGTGCTTGGCCAGTGTAATACACTCAGGGGTATTTTATGAGGCTTGATACAAGGAAAATTTGGGTGGGAAGAGAATGGAGAGAAGGGGCGAGTGGGCCGTTCAAATGGCACACTAAAACCACAGTCTTCTGCTTCAAGGGCACTTCTGCTTTTTGTGTCACTTAAGGAACGGCATCTGTCTTGGCTATTTATTTAGGAAGTAATTTCTTTTCTTTTTTTTTTTTTTTTTTTGAGGAAGATTAGCCCTGAGCTAACTACTGCCAGTCCTCCTCTTTTCGCTGAGAAAGGTTGTCCCTGAGCTAACATCATGCCCATCTTCCTCTACTTTATATGTGGGACGTCTACCACAGCATGGTGTGCCAAGTGGTGCCATGTCTGCCCCCGGGATCTGAACCAACCTGCGAACCCCGGGCCACCAAGAAGTAGAATGTGCGAACTTAACCGCTGCGCCACCGGGCTGGCCCCGTAATTTCTTTTTTTTTAAGTGCCAAGCTGGCCTTGATTTCAGTTCTGGTTGTGCCCTGAAACATCTAAATGGTTCTAGACATCTCACTTCCCCACTCTGCTTCAATGAGAATAAGGGGTTAAATTAGAGGGTCAGTCAAGAGGAGTGACAGGACCTGGACTCTGGAGCCAGGCTTTCTGGGTGCCATTCCAAGCACTTCTCATGGCTGTGTGACCCTTGGCAAGTTTCTTAACCTCTCTAAGCCTTACTTTGAGCCTCCATAAAATAGGGATAGTAATAATACTTTCCTCCCAAGCTTCTCATGAGTATTAAGGGAGAGATCTATGCAAATGCACTTTCATCACATGGAGCCCGTGGCGAGTGCTCTTTTACTGTTAATCCTCATCATCAGAGACTTCTAAGGTCTCTTCCTACTCTGAAAGCCTAAGATTTTTATAATGTTTTTTCATTTCTAATTTATAGGCAAGTTTTACTGCCTAAGGGAAATTCTCTTTGAGAAGTCTACTTGGTAATTATATTTTCTGGCTTTATATTTCCAGAAAGAAAATTTGTTTTTATACCTTTAATTCTAAATCATTAAACTTTGATTCAGAAAATCTCTCCTTTTCCCATCATAAATTCCGTCAATTTGCAGAAATGAAGAGCTCTGTGAGTCTGCGTACCCTTCTCCTTACATTTCAGAAGTTGCCTGAGCAGTGGTCCTGTTTTGCTCATGAGTGAGGGAGTAAGTTTCTAAAAGAAAGTGTTCCCTCGGATCTGGATGAAGTAGGAGCTGGAAAAGAAATGTAGCTCATTAAATTTAAGAATGACTTTACCTAAACTACTATGCAGTCAGCTAATGACCAAAGAGAAACGAATGTAAAATATTTTTCTGTCATCAGTACCATAGTATATAGAGGGAAAAAATGAGAAGGTGGACCCTGGAAACTTGATCTCACGTATCTGGGAGGAACATGTACATGATTTATGTTTTGCTTCCCAGAATGCAATAAGACAGAGATGCAGTACTGTCTGTGGCGTCGGACATGCTATAAAAATGAAAATGGTATTTTTTTTTTTAAAAAGTAAACTCCCCATAGATTCCAGCAGTTCATTTTTTAAACTTTAAAAAATGAAAAAAGTTTATTTTTTATCTTCATTATAAAATGAGAAAAGTTCATTTAAGAAATGAACTTTGTAAAACTTTTCAATTATTATATTCATAAAAAAATATTACTAACATGAAATCCCTATAGCACGTATTTCTAGTGTCCCTTAGTACAGATTTTTATTTTCGTAAATAAAGGGATGCTAGGTTGGATGTAGCACAGTCTAATCTCTTAAAATGCAATTTTGGGCATGGTGTTAACCTTTCAGTAACTGGAGCATAAATAATGCTATTCATTTAACTCTGTTAATCAAACATTTTTGTGGAGTCTAATGGGTACCTCAGAACTCTGATCATCTTCAGCATCTTTTTGGAGAGAGTGACCAGTTAATTTTAAACAAATTTCCTCCATGCTGTTTATTCTTTATATTTGCCTAAAAGTAGCATGCAACTAGAAAGGAAATTAGAATGTATGTTAAAGACCACGTTTACCGATGCGAATTAATTTTCAGTTAGTGAGAATTTGTGACTAAATACCATTCTTCATTCTGTGAGTGGTAATAGCTATCTGCTGTGAAGGGACAGCCCCTCATCCACCTGTGCATAAGGCACCTGATACTTCTGGAGATCAGAAGAAAACACCAACGATGCTCCAAGGCCACAGATTGCTCATAGCAATATTTTATTTAAAAATTATAAAACCCAAAGCTGCCCCCTGTGCCATGTATGTGCGTGGATGTGTTGTGTGTATTCATTTCAGGGCTGTTTATAAAAAGTGTTTCTTCGTAAAACTAGGTTAAGCAATTGAAAGCATCCGGCAAACAGTTCACCTTTTCCTCACAAAGGATCTCTGAACCCAGTGAAGGTTTTTTTTCAATAAATCATAGTCTGACTCCCCACAGGGCTCACATCAGCATTTGTGGGAGGGGCACTGGACCAAATAGTCATTTCAGCACCGTGATCATAGGAAAGATTCTTCTCTGAAAATATGTGTTTGTGTGTATGCATGTGTGTGTGGCGGGGGGGGAAAGTGCAGGTCATGTACCCTGAAAATTAGAACTCTTTGTCCTCTGACAACAAAGAGTTGGGAAGGTAAAAATCTCTCCATAAAGGTGCATTTACTCTCCTTTGACTGTACAATGTGAAAACAAGAAAAACAATCCTCTATTATGTTCAATTCAGGCAAATTATGTGAAAATGTTTATGGACCATAATGGAACAGTAAAGTACTTTCAAGCGACCCAGTTGAGAAGATCATAACCTTTCTAAACATTTGTAATATTTTAGGGACCTAACAATTAAAATGAAGGGTTGGTTACAGAAGAAAATCCTGACCAAGCAGCCAAATTATTAGTTACAATAATACTGTCACAAATTGGGAGAGAATATGAGCAGATTCACATGTAGTTTTAGCTTAGACAGATAAGTTTCAGCATAATTTTTCCACATTTTCTGGTTTCCACTTTATCCACTAAATTCCATGCTCTCTTACTCACTAGAAGGAATATATTTGTTTAGGTTAACAATCTGTAATGCAGTACTAGCCCAAATCAATACATTATAAAAATCTAGGTTTGGATGCTATTCATGCATTGTTACTCAGAATCTTCTCATAGACCTTCAGAGAGAAGCATAATCATTATTTTAAAGCCAGAGTGATCTGGGCTACAGAAATAAAGAGGTTAAAAGTGGTCCAGATGTGACATGACTACACTATTTACCATCATCTGGGTAACTGACAAATGAATGACAGCACACTTGACAATGACATGATTTCCCTAATGTGTTGATAAGAGCTGAAAGGGGTAATTTTGAATAAAAAAGACTTTCTGAGTTTCTAATACCTGCATGCTGGAACTAATCAGAGAATCCTGTTGCAACTTTTATTGAAAGAACATTTACAAAATACCCAGATGAGGAACCATTAAGTCTTGGGAGGTTTTGTTCTAAATTATTTTATCTTTATTTTTTTTACTCTACATTCTTTATAATCTACTCTTTAACCTAAAAATAATTTTAGTACTAAAAAATACAAATAAAAATGTAAGATGATCAGAAATGTTCCAAAAGGAGCAAGAAGATCAAGCAGATGTCAACAAGCCCTTGCTCTAAGTGAATTACTATACTTGGGCACTCAAAATGGCTCTAAGTTTTCTAGCAGGAAAGGCAAGAAGATAAACACGTTGGTTTACACATTTTCTTTTTTCTTGTCTGACAGAAGAAAATAAACACATTCATCTGTAGAAATAAACTTTTTCCTGGGACCAAATTTTAGAGGAAATTTATCATGCGGTTCCTTGTGCAAGAGGTGCTTAATAACATGATAGACAATGTCTGCAAGAAACAAAAATACTGTTCAAATGGACAGTTCTGGTATTGATTCACTTTGCAGGCTGAGAACATAACATTAAATTGTACTCAGTGAAAACTTTACTGCAGGGGATAAGAGGAAATGGCCAAGGTATTCCACTGTCTGATGATTAAACTTGAGAGTGAGGATAGCGCCTGGAGACCAGGAGAAGGGATGGTTAACATGCCCATTATACTGCCTCCAACATCATATGTCTTACGAGAGCCTTTGGTCTGTGCTGGGTGGCAGTTAACTCATGACTGAATTCTCACAGCTTCCTGCAGTGCGGATGGTCTATGTTGTGTGCTAAAGTGAAAATCTTATAGTTAAGAAGGAAAAGTGGTTACTGAATTGAGAAAGTTTAAGAGAGAAACTTAAATTCTTGCCCAGACAGGAGGTCAACTCGATTCATCTTCAGTGGTGGGAACAGGGTTACCTAAAAGTAGTGCCAGTCTTTTTCAGAAAGAGGAGTGTTTTATCTTGTAAAGCTTTTCAAAGAGCATTTGGTCAAACCTCTGTGTTCAATGCTGTATTGCAGAGACAAGATGACTTCAGGATGAGACATATTTATGGCAAGTGTTATCAAAGACTCTCTACTCTGTTGGGGGTAAAAAGTCTTTTCATGGTCCCTGTAGGATGTCTGATTTTAAGTAAATTATTCATATAAGTGATGGAGGATATGAAACCAACTTTAGATTTTGTACCACTGATATGAGCATTGAAGTATAGTGGACAAAGAGACAATGTCTGTGGAGTCAGAGAAACTTTGAATCCTGATTCCTATCTCTCCCTAGTTTTCTGATTGTATGAAATTTCATCTAAGCTTCAGCTTTCTTTTATGAAAAATCCATACAGAATTGGTTTGAAGTTGGAAATGAAGAAATAGGTATAGAGATTGCCCATATTCAACAACTATTATTTCCTTCATCCCACATCTCATTTGGCAAGTACCAGTTAACTTGCTTCTAAAGACCAAGACAGTAAGACTGAGAAAATAAAACATCAGCACTGCTGGTTACACTGCTTGCCATCCAACATAGCCATTTCCCCTCCCCACGCTAGCCCTCCAAAATGTTAGTTGTGTACCAGAAATACTCATACAAGTGCATTATTTTTATCATTGGTATGTGCTGAAATCACAGAAGAAGCCAGTATTTCTCAAAGCGTGAATCTTAAATTAACTACCTTACAATCACTGAGAGTGTTTGTCATATACCTTGTCCCTAAGTCAGACCTACTGATTTTAAATCTCCAGTTACTAGGAATCTACATCTTTAAACAAGTGCCCTAGACTTTGACAATATCTGTAGTTAGCTATGAAATTACTTAATTCCAACTCTAGGGAGTAAACTTGACTCCACAGGGCAACATCCTTAGTAACTAATCTCTCTGCTATTATCATAACAACTCATATCCCATAAAAGGCAGTGGGGAACATTATCAAAAGAGACAGATCATGCTTACAGATGTTATCTTCAAGCTCAATGTGAAAGATTGTGTTTTCCAAATGTTGCACCCCATTATATCCCATCCACATACTCTTTTTACAATATGATGTTGACATTCCTCCACCAAGAGATGAAGTCTATGTGCCTTCCTCCTTGAATCTGAGTGGGCCTGTTACTCCAGCAGAAATGATGCTACGTGACTCCTGAAGCTATTATAAAAGGCATTATTGTTTCCCCCTCTTCCTCTTGGGATGCCTGGCCTTAGAACCCAGCCACTATACTGTGAGGAAGCCACTTAGAAATGCCTTCTAACAGATGATCTGACCACAGCCCCAGGGAAAGCTCCTGCTGACGAGCCATGTAAATGAATGGGCCTCCATTCATTTCCAACCCCCACCCCACCATCTTTAAGTCACCCCAGCTGCTGCTAAATGAAGTAGAGTGTGTGAAAAAAATAATTCCAGATTTGTGAGCAAAATAAGTGTTGTCATTGTTTTAAGCCACTGCTAAGATTTGAGGTAGTTTGTTATGCATCAGTAGATAAAAGGAATGCCTAAATTGTAGGTGATTATTTTAATAAGTCCCAACTGAGATGTTAGCTTCCTCTTGTGGACATATGGTATATTCTGATCTGTGGTCAATTCATTCAATCAGTGTGTAAAATTTCTACTGTAAGTTTGGGGTTTCATAAAGGCTGAATTGGACAAATGACATTATGCGGCTCCTCTATAGTCAATATAGGAAGGTGACTAACTATCTACTCCTCTCATGAAAGGAAACTGTTAAACTGTAAAATAAAAGGGAGTATAAGATTGAATCTCGCTAGTCACGGGTTAGGGAACTACGTTCAAGAGTTGAAAAAGGCAATATCTAAGTGAGGAGAGAGAAATGCAAGATAAATTGATGAGAAGAGTTTGCCCAGTGAAGTTGAACTCGGTTCTATTTGAGAAGCTCTGTTTTTAAGCCTCTCCAAAAAAAGCAAAGCATTATTCTAAGGCCTGGGGAAATCCATAACTGGAACCAATATTCCCTGCCCTTTGGGATCTCACATTCCAGTGGAGGAGGGATATAGGCACAGGCATACATATTTCTAGGAGAGTTCATATTTATGGAGGTCATAATATAGGTATGAGAACAGGGAAGGAAGATTCATGCCCGCAATGCAGATCAGTATCACAAAGTTTGGACGAGACTTGACAAGAAGATATTTTGTGAGGAGAGAAGGATGTCATTGAAGATAGTTCCAATCTGAGAAATAGAGGAAAACCAAAAAATGCAGGCCATGCTTAAGAAACACTTCTTTTCATTAGGACCTGGAATGGGCTGGACAGTTAATAGAAAATAGAATTATAGGAAGAGGTCAAGACCTTTACTGATTTAAACAAATGGGCTTTGTTTTGCATGAGGAAGTCAAAGGTTTTAGAAGATAAAGGAAGGAAGTAAAATTTATTTTAATGATAATAACCAAGCCAGTAGTGCAAAGTATGAATTATAAAGTATTCGGGCAGGAAAACCTGTTAAGAAAGTCTTGCAATAGTTGTCAATAAAAGCCTAAATTAGGGCAGTGGCTAGTACAGGAATGCAAAAAATGAAACAGTGGCAAGAAAGGGAATATAAAGAATAAAATAGATGCAAAAGATATTAAAGAGGTCGACCTCATGGGATCTGATGACAGATGGTCAGTCAGGGTTCAGTTTGTGGAAAGAAAGGGAATGGAAGGAAGATAATGACACCTTTCACAGAAAAGAGCTGTTGGCTGAGTGTCCTCGTTTGTTTGTGTATGTGGGTGAATGGGCTGTATGGGTATTTGCCTCACTAGCTTTTGATACTTGAGGCGAGCATCCCCTACTAGGTTATCATACAAGATGCTCAATAACTAACTGCTGAATTGAATTTAAACGATGAAGAGGAAGGAAGAATGAATGACACTAACATTTATGGAAAGAAAATGAGGTACAAGAAGTTTTACATGCTGGGAGTTTTACACATGTATGAAATTCAATCTTTCTAACAATGCCGTGGGGTAAGAACAATTATCGCTATTTTATAGGTGAGGAAACTAAATTACAGGCTGGCTCCGCTCACTAATACATCTAATAAGGAGGTAGGGATTGGCAGAGCTGGCAATCGCATCCCTGTTTATCTGACTGTATAGATGACATCTTTTTTCTCTAGCAGTAAGACCTTTCTGCAAAATGATCCATCTCTATTCATTTTCCAACATTGTTCCCGGCAGGCCCACACACACACACACACAAGTTGAAAGTTAAAGGTTAAGAGTAACTTGGATTTAACATCATCACTATCTCTCCAATCATTGTCACCTATTGTGTTCCCTCTTGGTGGGTGGCACCAGGGCAGAGAGAGCATTTCATAGATTTCAAACCACTTCCATGTGCATTCAATTTTCTACCAATCCCATTAAAGATTTCACTATCACTCTGAGAATTGATGCACAGTGGAAGGCATACCAAATTTTACAACATATATTAACCTAATATTTGAGAAAATCAGAGACTCTCCAAGAGAATATGCAGCCAAAACAAGATATTTAATAAATTAAATGAACTCTTCCACAACAAAGGGCTACAACTGCATTTGCTTGAATTTGTGCAAATAACAGAAAAAATATATATTATTTTAAAAATACCAAAAGGGAAAGTAAAACACTAAAAACATGTGACTTGGGTGTTTAGAATTATAAATAACTCTGTTCGGTCATAAAATGCCTCATAAATGCCTCAAAATATGCTAACTATACATTTTGTGGACAGACAATTGGAAGGCAGGGTTAGAAGGAAATGGAGAAAACAAAAGAAAATAAAACAAAACTCAGCTAGACCACCAAAATATAATGCTACATTGTAGATCGCACTACAGTTGCTCTCCTTCAAAAGATATTTAAATGATTTTTTACATGTAAATTTGGTACAAAACAATATATGTTTCTGGAATGCCTCTGTGTCCTGGACTAGTGGAGGGTATTATCTTTATGATTTTCTCAGATCAGAAAAATTACAGGGGGCATAACAGACTGTTTACTTATTTAGTTAAAGCCATAAGTGTGCCTGGTAGGTGTAGACTTCAGCATATTCTAAACAGACTCAGAATTTCAGATATGTAACACCCTCTGGGTAAAATCAGACAACCTATGTGCTGGGAAATGGGGCATAACAATTCAATATTGCTTTCTAATATTGGTCTTTAAATTTCTTTGCTGAAACTTTGACACTATTTTTTACAATCAGGTCAGTGATGACTATACATCAAAAATGTTTTCCTCTGGGGTGTGTGATATATATATATATAAAACATTATTATTGCCCTGAAAGTCCAAAATCTTGCACACCAGCCCATAAAAGATACCTTATTTATGGATGGATTTATACAGGTCTATGAAAAACATAACCATTGTTTCTACAACAATAACCAGCTTAACACATTTTAGAACATACCATAACAAATGTTACTCTGAAAATATTTATTACGCACATGAACATTTAGAGATGATTCAGTGTCATGTAGTAAAGTGATATATGTTTCTAGTGTTTCACATCTATCACACTTCCCAAGTTTGATTTTTAAGATTTAAGGAATAATAGTGTTGTTTTTATTTTTATTATTTTTAAAGAGTGACTTTATTATACTACAACAAATAGGAAGATCAAAAAGCTTAAGCTTAAAAGCTTAAGACGAAAGGAAGAGTATTAATGTGTTAATGCTTCTTTATGAAAAAGGTCGTGTTTGGTTTGAACAATCAAGCTATCAATTGCTCCTTATCATCTGGGGAAAATATGCGATTTTATTAGCATTTGTTTGGAAATATAAGAGTACAACATTACATTCTTATTAACGTAATCACTTTGGTTTACTGGGCTCTTGGTATGTTGCAGGAAGTTTTCAACACTTACGTTGCAATAACCCTTTGGAGTGAGCAGATGGGGAGAAAACTGCTACAGGAGAGGGCCACTATCTGACCTGAGGTTACGAAAGTCATAAGCGTCACAGTCGAGCTGGGAATCCAGTATGTCAGACTCCACTCTTCTAGTTTGCTTTACACACTGTTGAAATGTTGTTTTTGTTTTTGTGTTTTTTTTTAAATGTTGAGTCTTTCTACAGGATGATGCAAATCTGTTGGCTCTAAGTCTGTAATGATTTTTGGGAGTCGGGTACTTCACAACACTTTTTATGGTGTGTTTTCTCGTTTCAGACATTTTAATTACAGATCACATTACCTTTGAATCCAAACTGGATTTACATAAAAGGAAATAGAAACGAAGTCACTCTATCTTTTTGAGAGGATATAAAGCTTGCCATTATTCAAGCACTGTATTTTACTGCCTTAGGAAATATTAAAATTCTTAAGGGGATATTTTCATTGGCTTTGGAGTGCCTAAGAAAATTAGTGTCTCATGCAAAATCTAAAAATTATATGAGTGAACTTTAATTATTATTTACTAAAACGTAGAAGATGACAGCCTCTCCAATTTTACTAGATTTAATCATTTTGGGGATTCCAGGTCTTTTTTTTTAAACAAAAGTATATACATGAAGACATTTAATACTCCAGGAAGATAAATTGATGTAATGAGAAAGTATTAGTAATTTTTCTTTCTGCCAGTTGTTTCTGTCTGTGATCTAAACCTAAATTGCGAATTCTTTAACATACTCATAGTAAACTATGAGGTACAGTTATTTTCCAGTGTCTTTGATCTATGAAGTTAGTCATAGTACATACTTTAAAATTTTAAATGTTGATTAAAAAAATGTCCAAGATACGTAAAAGTAAAAAGAAAAAATAGCGAATGTGTATACATATATATTCATAATAAAGAATATGTATTATATAATATGCAAAAATCAATATTAATCTATAAAATATAGTATATATATCTGTACATTTTTTTTACTATATTAGTGTGCATGTGTACAAATAAGTATATAGAAGAAAAACGACAATGGGCTTTGGGGGACAAATCATGTGACTAGTGTCAGAATATTTCAATTCATTTAACTTGTATATAAAAGATATACTAAGAAATTTTGATGTAAGGCTATTTGTTAAGTGACCATGTGAATTTTACAGCCCCAATGACCTAGATGAATCCCAAATCTACATTTTAATAGATATTATTACCTTGAGATAAATGCTTGAGCTCTAAAACTCAGATTCTTCATTGCAGACAGGAGTTAAGACTGATACCTCACAGGATTGTTGTGAAAATTGAAAGTGAGCTAGTGAATATAAAATGTTTGGTGGAGTAGCTGGCACATAGTAATCAGTTAGCGATAGTTAACGTTTTATTTATATAAAGTGCCTTTTAGTTTTAATAAAAATGTTTCTGAATTGGGTCATCATTTTAGGTCACTTTTATTGATCCATAATGAGAAAAACGTTAGGAATAATCCAGTACAAACGTCGCCATTATGGCAAAATCAAATTTGGAGAAGTTGCGCCAGCCCTTTCTCCAGGTAGCAGGGTAGTAATAAAATCAGCCTTGGAACTCAGCTTTCCTGATGCTGAATCTAGCGGGCGCCCTCTACTGTTAGGGTTTGGTGGGACAAGTAAGTAACATTTCTTCCGTAGTTCAGAACCAATTGCAACGCAGGAGGCCAACTGTGAAGAAAGAACTGATTGGAGAATTTGGGTAGTATTTCCTCCCTGAATAAGACTGGTTGCCCACCCAGGTACACACAACGCTTGAGCACGGGAAACTTCCTGTGGGGGCGTTGCCTTCTCTGTGATCCTAAGGTACAGAGGAGAGAAGAAGGCCTGCTTCTCAATGGGCTGAAAAAAAGAAAGAGAAAAAGGAAGAAAACAACCCAGATGGGCCTGAGCTGAGCAGGTTCACTTTCTTCACCCAGCTTTACCAGTCACGTGATGAGTGAGAAGTGACGACGCAAACTTCGTCTGGGAAATTCCTCCTCATGGAACCAGAAGAGGATAAAGGGAAGACCTCTATGATATACCAAAAATAAAATCTAGGGATTAAATTCTACTTTATTTTCATGCATAATAACGATTCATAAAGGCCTATTTTGTATCTTTAAGATAAACAGGTTTCCTTATTTTTCTTGCCGTTTCTCCTTCCATTCCATTTTATAGCAAACAGTCGTTTACAGCCATAATCCAAATTCTGTGAATAATAAAACTACTTTTCTTCTGAACTACATTGCTTTTGAGAGGATCTGGCTTGCTCCAATCTTTTGGTCCTCATTGACGAACTGTCTTAATCCTTTTGCTTTCTCTGCAAAAGCCACATTTTAAAATCTGATCTTAGTGGCTTTTCTCCAACTTTTTCTCTTTGAGGTTTATCAAAACTTTCTTGAAATATAACTTGGTACCTCAGGAACTCATAAAGTCCCCAAGGCAACATTTATAGCAGAAAAACTGTGTGTTCTTTCATGTTGTTTTGATTAATTAAGATTATATTTAAAGTAAATTTAAAATAGTGGCATGAAAAGAAAAATAAATCAGTTTAGCATGATTGCCAGGTTTAATAAGTAGCATGATCTGAATGTACTTAATGGTAAGGAAATGAAATATAATGCTGTGGAAGCTTGCTAATTTGCAATAATGATGAGGAAATCTACTACATGTTACTGTATTTTGTGGATTAGCAAGAATGTGAAAAACTGAAGATGTGAAATTAGAGATATCAAATGTTCTGCCTTTATTTTGAAGGACTGTTTTACCTATTTCTAATACTTCATAATGCACTGGTAAATATATATAATACTCTTGGTAAGATTTGGGAAATTTTCTTAACAGCATTATCTGTTGGATATTACATTTTTGCTGACAACTGGGGTAAACTGCCAAGATCTTTCTGTGAAAATTATGAAGATTACCAGATCATTAGAAAGAATTATTGAAGTTCCATGGCAGTTGTTATTTCTTCTTGATAAGTTTCACATTTGAGGCTGGTATTTTTCATGTAATATTTAGTATTATAAGCAAATCAGAACTCTTTCCTGACTGTCCTATTTATATTCAGCACCCCAGGATGAAAACAATAAGTGTATTAATTCAAAATGAAAAAATACCTTTTTTTCACGTGTGGGATGTCAATTTGCATGAATATTGTTGACTTAAATTGAGCATCCTTGGAGAGAATTGCTATACTTGAATTAAGTAATCAATCTATAAACTTTGTATTTTAAAAAGCAATTGACCCTCACCCCCAGACGTCATTCCTCATGATCATATGGCTCTGTTTATTTTCTTCATTGCATACATGTTTACTTCTATCTCCCCCTCTCTGCTTCAAGGGCCATGTGTGCACAGGCCTTATCTTGATTGTATCACCTAGGCCTTGAACAGTGTCTGAGATGTGAAAACATTTGCCAAATGAGAGGACAGATTCAGGCCAGCAGGACTTTGTGCATTCCTCTATGCAGAGTTCACTCTAAAACTGCATGCTTTCATTTGCATGTTATTAGGTCTGTCTTCATACGACTGAGTGTTTGCCCTCTGTGAGATTGTGTTGGGGAAGCCCTGAGCCCCATTGCTGGCACATAGCAGGTCTGAAATTGTGTATACTTGTGAATATACAAGACTTCGTGCATGCAACTGTAAAGGGAAAAAAAAGCCATTGAATTGGGAAAGTTTTATTTTTATCACCTCTTAGCAAACATTTCCTCCTCTACACAGCCAAGTTATGAGTACCAGGTTTAGAGCTTTGCCTGGTGGGGACACAGTCAGAATGGGAGAGCAGGAGTTGGCTAGATCCAGACCATGAGCCAAGAATGTTTTTAAAAATATTCTTTAAAAAAAAGGAAAAGAAGAATATCCCACAGAGACCACATGTGGCCCATAAAGCCTAAAATATTTACTATCAGGCCCTTTACAGAAAAAGTTGCTGGCCCCTGGGCTAGAGGAAAGCTACATTCATAATACCCATCACCTCTCTAAATGATGTCATTTCACAACCAAAGTTAAATGAACTTCAGTAATAATACATTTTAGTATTTTATAAACAGTTAAATTGATTATTGTGAAATTAATTACAATCCTAAGTATGTTTTATATGTACTCTTCACTGAGTTTTACTTTTTCAGTTTGGATGGGCCTTAGATTCTTAATTCTGGTAGTAAGAGTAAGAATCATGGACCAGTATGAAAACTATGATATTTTTCATTCCCCTTTAAATCAATATTAGAAACAATGTATCTCTCTGACTCAAGATTGTAAACAAGAAAAATGTTATTGCATGTATCATTTATTTAACTTGATTTTTCTTTCTTTAAAAATCAATGTTTATCATAGGAAGATGTATTATACAAATATTCTAAAAACCATTAAAAACAAGAAGATATTAATAAAACAAATAAATAAGAGAACAAGAGAAAGGGAGATGACAACATGTGATCGGTATTTTTGGTTTAATTTATAACTCATTTTATAATATGAGACTTTCATAGAGCATAAATCTCACTGGTTTCCTATAGATTTCCAGAAATGCTGACCAAATGTCTTTGAGCCCTGGAAAACTTCCATTTCAAGAAAATATACTTTTCATCTTGTTCAACTTGAAGAGTTGATTCGACCACACCAATATATCTTGCTCTCTATATTTCCAGTGGAAAGAAATGGTAGATCTGTATTTTCCAGGCTTAGTCCAGACCAGACTTAAAAGAGCATCTAGATCCTCAAGTATCACTTAACGTGCAGTGATGGGAGTGTATGAAAAGTGGGGGAGTGTGAATACGCAGTCCATAGTGTTTCTTCATTGCAGACCCTTTGTCATAAGCTATAGATGTTTAGCTTCAGTGGCTGGCAGGCCTGGCTGTTTATATGAAAATGGAGAACAGCCAAGCCACAAAGAGTTCTGGAAGCAGGCTTGCCTCATGGGACCCTTTGTTTAGTTAACCAGGCTTTTCCCAATCCGGGGGAACTCATATTTGCATTACTAACAGCACTATTTTTAAGGGCATTGGCATTTTAGGTGGATTGAATGACAATTAATGGTTTTCCCTATTTCAGCTGCACAAATTGACCCATACTAAGTAAAGACCACACCTGTTTTTCCCACATATCAGTTTCAAAGTGTTTATATGTGAGTGATATTTAAAAGGCAAATGTGTGACTGAAATAGGAAATCTTATACAAGTATTCTCAGTCTTGGCTTCCTAACTCTGGCATTTACCAGCTACATACTTGTAGCAAGTTCCTTACCCTTTTTTAGCATCCGTTTCCTAATCTTTTAAATCGGTACCACAGTTCTTATTTCATGGTGTATTAATCAATTCGGATAAACGTTTGCTGAGGGCATACTGTGAGTCAGGAACTCTGCTAGGCCCTGAGATAGGGTGGCCGGCAGGACGAATTCCTGACTACGTGCAGTGCAGCTGAGGTTGGAGTGTGAAACCATTGATAAACAAATACAAAATACGACCAACAGAGTCAGCCTTTCTCCGTTGGTAGACTCTCATTCTTTGTTTCTCCTGTCTGTCTCCTTTCCTAGTCTGATAGCGCCTTGATGGCAAGGTCTCTTACCTCATTTGTCCCACATTGGTTTTTTTTTTAGGAAGAAGCCCTAAGCTAACATCCGCCACAAATCCTCCTCTTTTTGCTGAGGAAGATTGGCCCTGAGCTAAAATCTGTGCCCATCTTCCTCTATTTTATATGTGGGACACCTGTGACAGCATGGCTTGATAAGCAGTGCATAGGTTTGCGCTTGGGATCTGAACAGCGGACCCCTGGCCGTTGAAGCAGAGTGCAAGAAGTTAACTGCTACACCATGGGCAGGTCCCTCACCTTGGTTTTTTAAGAAGTCACTGTTAAATCAAATAGATGGGTTTTGTCTTTCAAATCAAGGTGGCAGCTTGATTGTGGTGAATCGTCATTCTTGATTTCAGCCAATTGTTCTACTGCGCGCGCACACACACACAGACACACACACACACACACAGAAATACTATCTTTGGGGTGGGTCCAGAATAAATGTACTGCTTCCTGCATCCTGAAGAGTAGAGGACAATGTGACAGCTTGTGGACCTCCAGTCACTTTTGAGGGGCATGCATAGTCACTACTCTTTCTCATCTCCCTTGAAATTCTTGCCGATTGTTCCAACAACTCCAAAAGAAAGCACTTCTCTCCCCTATCAAGAAGGGTCAAAGCTCAGGTTCTCCCGTCCATCCCTCCCTCTCAGGTAGCCCTCCCACCACCCCGGGCTTGCTCTGTAGAGACTGGGAGTCAGTGACGTGGCATCTGACTTTTAAGAACTTTTCCTTTTCCAGATCTCATGATGGCTACAAACTTTGAATCAAACTAAACTTAACTTCATCCTCAAATCCAACCTCCTTCCTGCTCTCCATGTCAATTAATTTCATTGCTTTTTCCACCAAGTCACCTAGTCTGGAAAGAAAATATCCCATCCCTCCTTTTCTTCCGCTACCACACTCATTCAGTTCCTTCCCTAAGGGGAATGCTTGACAAAAGCTTCAGGATGATTTTTTTTAAAACAGGCTATAGGTTATGATCCCTTCACAGCTTAAAAATAGTCTATGAATTTCTGCTGCTTACAGGTAAAAAGAAATTTGAAGTCCTTGGTGTGGATTGCACAGACTTCATAACATGGCTTCAATCTACTCTCATAGTCGCATTTCAGATCACTTTGTCCCAATGATCTAACCACACTAAATCCTCTGACTCACCGTAGATTGTTACTTCTTCTTGCTTTGTCCTCATTCTGGAATGCCCTCCCTCCGTCTGTTTCTAGCTAGTCAACTTTCACTCTTCCCTTAAAACCCAGCTCAATATTTTCTTCAACCCTCCTATTTGCCTACAATACTCCTGATCAGAGGGTTTTTTTACTCTTTTCTGTGCATCTGCATCACTTCAACCATCACAGTTTTCATGCCACTTTCATACTTGTTTACTTGTGTTTCCTCATTAGCTAAATTCAGTTAAAGGCCCAGTGCTGAGTCTTTATCATTGTGTCTCTGCTATCCAACGCATGGCTGACACATTTTCAATCATTTTTGGGGAGTTCTAATATGATATTAGGAAACTCTACATAGGGTAGAGTATTATATTTGAAATATATGATAATTAGCTTATTCTGTGTTCACTTTAAATTCTCTTATTCACTTTTGAACTGTTTTCAGGCATCCCACTTTTATAACTCCAAGTCCTGAGTGCTTGTAGATTCTATCACACTGAGAAAGAGACATTTTCCAAGATTAGTCCAAGAGGTGCTGGAAAACATGAAGGTGTACTACACAGTCACAATTTAATTAATATTTCAAGAGGTGTTTGGATTTAAGTCAAACTTTAAATCACCTATTACGTTTTTTTTGCTGAGGAGGATTTGCCCTGAGCCAATATCTGTTGCCAATCTTCCTCTTTTTTTGCTTGAGGAAGATTCACTGAGCTAACATCTGTGCCAATCTCCCTCTATTTTGCATGTGGGTCCCTGCTACAGCATGGCTGCCATCAGGCGGTCTAGGTCCTCACCCAAGGAGCCAAACCCAGTCCTCCAAAGCAGAGTGTGCCGAACTTAACCACTAGGCCACAGGGCCAGCCCCCACCCATTACTTTTTCATTCAGAACTTAAGAGTTTATTCCTAGCTCAATCTCTGGATATGCTTTCGTGTAAAATACCGAACAGATAAAGCTCTCAACTCTTCACAACAGATGGCATAGAGAAAGTAGTTAAATTTATATTGATTGAGTAAACTTTTTTTTTTGCCTTTCCTAAATTAAGGAGAATGATCTTCATTACCAAGGGCAAAATGAGTATGGCAGAGGTATTAAAGCCTAATAAATAGAAAGGGATAGTAAAGGGGTACTTACATGCTTTCAATGAGTTATATCCAAATTCAGATAAATTAGATACTACTCCTTCAACAAACATTTAATAAGCATCTACGACATACTAGACACTGAGCTAGATACAGGTATCTAAAAATAAATAATGTGTGGTACTTACTTTCAAAGAATTAATGTAGACCAGGATCTAGGCTCCTGACTACAGTCCAAGAACTTTCCAATCATTCTATTATGGGCAATCCACATTTTATGAGTTATCTGTTCCTTTGCACTGAAGTTCTGAACAATTCCTTGAATCTTAAGTCTCTGAGGTTTCTAAAACAATTTGTAGGTGTCATCTCAAAGCCACTACCTAAAATTTTGGAGAAATCACAGGAAAAGGAGAGTTCCCAGAAGATAAAAACTGACCAAGAATTCTCATTAAAAAAAAAGAAGAGAGAAATGAATTCTAGAGAATACAGTCTACAAAGACTAATATTGATTTTTATTAACATTCTAGAGCAGAGGATGAAGTTGCAGATCTATGAGACCTCACAATAATATGTGTAGTTGGTAGAAATAGCCAGGGGTACATTAAGAACAAGTTATGGCCTCCTAGCCTCATTCTCTTTTCTGGTTGTATATTATAGACAGTCATGTTCAGAAACTGTTGATTTATAGGAAGATGCTAATTTGGAGAGAACTTGCTGATGAGTCAGAAGGCCTTGGTTATTCTGTTCAATAGTTTAAAGCAAACATGTGAGAGGAACATTTTTTACAGAGTCCTGAAATGTTCCAAAGTTATTTGGAGAGTTTCAAGTGGGGATAAATGAAATTGAGGGCTTTAAAAATACTGAATGAGAATTGTGTGTTTTTCATATTTTTAGATGACACAAAAGTCGGAAATATGTCAAATGCAACAGATGATAAAATTAAGATATACATTGGTTTCAACAGACTAAAGTAAGACCTTAGAGATAACTGTAAAGTTGTGCACTTAGGTTAAAAACTCAGTCGCACGAGTCTTTAATGTGAGAAATTTGACAAAACATCAGTTAAGGTGAAAACGACTTGTGTTTCTCATTGACCCCAACAAAATGATGCAGCTGCTAGAAGTTTCATATGATGTTATGGTGAACAACGGGATCAAGGTCACATGAGGAAGTGGGTTGGCTAAACTCTTACAGACCCAGTGAAATTCCAAAATATTGTGTACAGTTGTGGTAACCATCTTTCAGAAGGGGTGTTATCAACTTGGAGCTGTAGAGGAACTAGAAAGGAAAGAGATAGTTTTCTCGTATGGAATTAGTTTAAAAATATTTTTTTGAGTATTTTTAAACAATACAATTGTATGGCTATTTAAAAACACTATAGTTTTATAAGGAGGAAAAAATTCCAAATATTAATTTTTAAGTAATGTTTAAGACAAACATTTAACCTAAGATCTGAAATATGCAGTTACAATTTTCGTGATTCAGATAAACTGTGATGCTTTTGTTTTAAGAGGAGTTTTAAAAAATCTGTAAGTCCCATTATTAAGGCTTTTGCTTGAGTAAAGGATGCCCCCAAACTAGTATGCTTTTTTTCCTATTTGTTTATTTGTTTGTTTGCTTGCTTTTCTTTGCTTACTTTCTGGTTTCAGTTTTTGCTTTTAATATGGGCATGTTTTTCCCTCCTGCATTTCCAACTTAACTATACCAGAAAATAGATGTTTGCAACATTACTACTGTTCCTAGCAAACAGAAATTTGCTTCCACAACAGCCACAAATTAATCAAGCAATAAGTAGTCAACTGAACCTTTTATTGTCCTCATTATTTTGTCGCCATAGGCATTGAATACTATCATGTAACAGCCACAATTTAAGCGTGTAATAAAGAGGTTTCCCTCTGAATGTTGGGGATGTAAAACTTTCAAGGTTAATTGCGCTTACCTTCATACACGTGTATAAAAAGTTTATGTATATATATATATATACACACATAATTCGAAACATGTTACAATATTATTGAGCTGATGTTAAAAACATTAAAGTTGCAGGAAAAAATAGAATTTTCCAACAGTGATTAAAGTCTGAGATAGATGTGAACTACCCAATGAGGGGAAAAGACAAGACATAGAGACACCGTATGTCAGGCTGAGAGGTTGAATTTTAACCAGTACACTTTTCATGATTCAAGACAACAAATTTGAGAAATTTTAAGCATTTTTGGTTCTGAAAGACTTGTGAAAACAGTTCCAAATCATAGAAATGTAAATAGTTTTCTTTTCTTTGTGAGGAAGATTGGCCCTGAGCTAACATCTGTTGCCAATCTTCTCTTTTTGCTTGAGGAAGATTGTTGCTGAGCTACCATCTGTGCCAATCTTCCTTTGTTTTATGTGAGATGCCACCACACTGTGGCCTGACGAGCAGTGCTAGGTCCACACACAGGATCTGAACCTGTGAACCCCGGGCCACCCAAGCAGAGCGCACAAACTTAACTACTACACCACCAGGCCAGCCCTAAAATGTAAACACTTTTAGTATTAACAAAATTTCTGTTATTTTCTTTTGAAATAGCAACATTTTCAAGCAAAAAAGAGAAAACTACTCTGTTCAGAACTAAGAGAAACTGAAGGGCTTGTAAAAGGTTATTTTGTCCTCCTGACACCAACCAATTCTGACAAATAGTTGTCCTACAATTCCACTCAGTCATGACACTAACTCCCTGGAGTGAGCGTTGGACTCCACAGGTTTAAGGGCTCAGCCCCACAAGACCGTCCCCACTTCAGACACCAGTTGCAAGTATCAGGTCTCCAGGTTACCTTCACTTCTGTCCAACTTGGCTACAACGTTGGGGGTTCCTACAACCCTTCCCACATTTCAGGTTTGATAGTTTGCTAGAATGTCTCAAAAAAAGTCAGGGAAACACTTAGCTTATATTTATCAGTTTATTATAAAGGATACAGATGAACAGACAGATGAAGAGGTATGTAGGCAAGGTCTGGAAGGTTCCCAAGCACAGGAGCCTCTGTCGTGTGGAGCTGTGGTTCTCTACCCTTCCGGTATGGGAGAGTGTTCACCAACCACGAAGCCAGTTGTTGAGGGTTTTTTATGGAGGTTTCGATACGTGGGTATGATTGATGAAATCACTGGCTTTGATAATTGTCTCAGTCAGTTTGGGCTGCTATAACAGACTATGATGGACTGGGTGGCTTATACAACAAACACTAACTCTCACGGTTCTGGGGGCTGGGAAGTCCAAGATCAAGGTGTTGGCAGACCTGGCGTCTGGTGGGAACCTGCTTCCTTGTTTGCAGATTGCTGTCTTCATGCTTCTTCCCCACACCACAGAGAACAAAAGAGAAGAAGCAAGTTCTCTGGTGTCTCTTCTTATAAGGGAACTAACCCCAATCATGAGGGTGAAGCCTAGTCATCTCCCAAAGGCCCACCTCTTAATACCATCACATTGAAGATTCCAACATATGAATTCTGAGGGGACACAAACGTTCAGCCCATAACAGTGATTGGCTCAATCTTCACCCCTCTCTCCTCTCTAGAGGTTTGGGTTTGGGGGTTGGGGCTGAAAGTTCTAAGCTTCTAATCAAGGCTTGGTCTTTCTGGGGACTAGACCCCATCCTAAAGTTATCTAGGGAACTTGTCAATAATTCCCTTATTAGAACAAAAGATCCCATCACCCTTATTGATCAGGAAATTCCAGTGGTTTGAGGAGCTCTGTGCCAGGAACCAGGGACAAAGACCAAATATTTTTCTATGATACCACAGTTTAGTTTCTTTTAAAAAAGAAAGCATGATTTTTTAAAAATTAAATATCTGGTGCATCACTTAAGAATGGAAAATAAATCAACATTGTTTGTTTATTGAAAGACAATGTGTTTTATGCCTCAAATTCTAGAAGATTCTAAAATAATTCATGGAAAGTAAAAGATTTAGTCAAAGAGTTCTTTATCATCATTTAGGTCAAAAATAAAATTTAGCTAACATTTTCAATGAAGCCAATATCATCAGATGTGTAGAGGCAGGATCTTAAAGTTATTTATCTAGAAGCCTAGTAATTTTAATTACCTCACTTTGTGGTGAAATTTGAAATAAAAGATACCCTAAATAAATTGCAATATAGCAATTAAAACTAAAGGAGTTATATTTCTATAGTTACAGTAATTCAACTGTTATTTCTGTCTGTAATAGCAGTTTCCCTGAAGTCTGCAAGATGGCAGTGTTCTTTTTTGGAAAATCATTATTTTGGAGATGAATTCTAATAATAACTACAATATGAAATCTTAGTATATGTTAGTTACTGTGTTAACTGCTTTGCGTGGATTCTCTCACTTAAGTGTTGTGACACTCCTATGAGAATCTCACTGGGCAAACTGTATTTAGAGTCTGGTTGATTTGCCCATGATAGATAGTAAGTGGTGAAATAAGAAATAAGAGTCAAAATGAGTAATTCTAATGTCTTGCTCTTAAAAATGCACTTTACTGCCCACTAAAATGACACTGGTCCCTCATCAATTTCTAGTACAAGATGCTAATAATGTACACCTAAAAAACAAAATAACAGAGAAGGGACTGAATTTTTGGGAAGTAGAAAGATTTGTTAAAGACATTACTATGATTGAAAACAAGAATATCTTATCTTACTGCTTCAACTCTTTATTTAGTAACATAGTTTACAAAGTGGTAATATATTCCCAAAAAGAAATATGCATTCTCGTTTAATCTGAATAACAATGCTAGCTAGGCTATATCCTAGTTAACACAACCAAGAAAGTAATTTTTAGGAAATACCATGGGCCCAGTAATGATTTAACCAAATGTACAATGAATGCCATGTACAAGAGAATAAATTGTTATTTCTTTCTTTAGCAGAAATTTATAAGTTTTAAAATACATTACGAGAGAGTAAAACTTTGGGAAAAAAATTTGGTGCATAGTCCACTCGGGTGACACCTTTATAGAGAGTTACTGGGATTTTTTTTGTTTGGGTGGTCCATAGTGAATGGGTGATTGTAGCAAATATGACTAGATTTTACAGAGGAGGTGGGGCTCTGAAGAAATCCAACTGAGCAGAGACCTATGTAAACAGATTGGCACATAAATCTTGACTGTCACTGTCCCACTCTTGCATTATTTCTGTTGCTAATGATGATTCCCTTCTAGAAATATTATGAGAAGAGTGGGAATTCATTTTCTCTTTGATATCTTTGGCAGGCAGGGTGAACACTCATTTGTTTAGGTGGGGAGGAGGAATTTTGCATTGTCAATTCTTTTCATGCTATTTCTGGCACCCAGGTTCAGAAGATATATAGCTACTTTAAAAAAGTGTCGTTCTGAATCCAGAATGTTTTATTGTCTTTGGTTGAGAACAGCCTTCTTGAAATTTCACTTTGAAGTAAAACAATTTCCAGCTGCTAATTCAGAAGATGCTCAGTGTGGCTTTCAGTTGTTTTTCTCATGAAAGCTATAGAGGGATTATTCAAAAGTATGTAACAGGGTAAGTGCTTCTGGGATGCTAGTGTTCATAAATATAAACACTATTTTTGTATTTTAATCACACAAGTTCTACATATTGAGTATGATTTTATCAGTGATGAGAGAAAAATTGGAATTTTTGGAAGAAGCTTCAATTTTTCAGGAAGCAATAGCATCCTATATTCTGCCAAAAATGTCAATAGCTTTTTTCTAATTATAAAAGTAGTATAAACATTGTAAAAACTCAAATAAGAAAGACGATTAAAAAATCATCCAAAAATCTCATCACATAGAGGAAACTGGTCCAGTCAGTTCTGCTGAAACATGGCATATGTGTTCCTAAAACCCACAGTGCTATGATAAATAAGCTAATTAAAAGTAATATACACATTTATAGAAAAAGGCCTCAAATCGACTTCCAGTTACCCCTGCCTATCCCCACTCGCACACAAACCTCTTCCTTAAAGATGCCATTCTATTAAAATAAGAATTAGTCCAATTATTTGCTTTCTGTCACTGCTCCCTGTTCATTTACCTCATGCTATTTCTTTTCCCACAACTTCTGCTTATAGTTTTGTATCCTTGCTTGTGGTATTTTGAGGGTTATAGACAGATGTTGGATCAACATGACATCCCATCTCAGCATGTCAATTTTATCTCACAGATTTGGGAAAAAGTTTATGTTTACAACAAAGCTTATATTATAGAGTAAAATATAATATCTGCATTAATGTAAAAGTTAAAACCTTACTCTTAAGAGATATTTTGCCCCTATGAAGGTTGCTCTGCCCTTCCTTACTCTTAAGAGATATTTTGCCCCTATGAAGGTTGCTCTGCCCTTCCAGGTTTTTTGGTGAAAAAGCCTGAGCATGCAAGAATACAGCCTTAGGAATGCTAAATTCCTGGAAAGGGAATTTTATAAGTATTTTAAAGATATTATGCAATTGTTAACATAAGATTTTGTACCAATTTACCATCTCCCCAGCAGTATCTAAGTACACTCATTTTTCAATCAGGCTGTAACCATGTGAAAAACTTCAATTATAGAATGATATTGCAGAAGAGGCAAAATCCTGTTGGCTTCATAAAGGAAGCTCACTGAGGTTACTGATTCCATTAGACATTTAAACCATAGATTCACAAACATCTCGTGTGAGCCTGCATGTGAGCACACACATGCTTATGCCTGTTTTGTGGACCTATTTTTATTTAAAGTAGGCAATATTGAGTCCCATGTGTTTACAAATATCAAGTAACTCAAATAAGCTTAGTTAGCAAAGTCTAATTCTTTCTCAGCGTCGCATTTTCCCTCTTCGTAAAGACAATAAGGAATTTTTGTGTTACTTTTCAACGTGTGCATTTTTATCTGATTCAAAAAACCTTTTCCCAGTGACATGAGCATTCTTCAGAATGTGCTTTTCTGTGACATCCGCGGATGTCTTATAGTTCATTTTTGTGAGCCCACATGTCTATCCCATGGTGCGAAACTCTATTGGCTTTTCCTTTGCTTCCATTCAGCTTGGCTCTGTAACATTTACTCTGTCAATTATAGTCATCTTAGTATTCACAGTCAATTCTATCTCTGTGTGACTTTAATTGTATTTCGCTAAATTAAAGAGGCATTATAAAGTTGTTACCCTTTGATTTTTCAGTTTAATTTCATTTTTCTTTAATCTTTGGAGCACACTAGATTATCAATTAGCATAATAAAACAGTCAGTGTGGAATTTGGTAACTATATTGAATATTCTATAAAGTAGACTAGTTTGTACAACACGAATGTATTCAAGGATCAGTAAAATGCTTATCATTCTATTACTATACCTTAACAGTATCCCCATCTGTGTCTTAAACTAATACTATATTGGACCATTACACAGGAAAGCATTGTTAATGGGTGAATAATATTAATGCTGTGTAGTATTACATTTTAGTCATACATTTTAGTAATAGTATTAGATAGATAGTTTTATAGTTTAATAATACTTTTTATCCAAAGACCTTAAAGTGCTCCACACATGGCAATTAATCAAGTCTTACCACACTACTCCAAGCGAGGTATTATTATCTGCTATTATAATTTAGATAAACTATTGTTCCAGTTAAGGAAGATGAAAGATTAAGTGACTTGTCAAAGATCACATATTAGTTCAGTGCCAGAACAATATAACTCAGATTTCTGACTGCTGCTATTAACATCAAGCACAGCCACTGTACATGTTATCCACCAAGCACAGCACCATTCTTTTGAAATCATTTACTATATGCCAACCTATTATGAAGTTTAAGTGAACCTGAATATAATGGTATCGGATCGTGTATTCACACCCAATGCTAAATTCAGAGGCAAGTATGTGTGAAATTTTCTGAAAGACTGGGAAATATTAAACACATAGGTTAGCATCATTTTTTTTTATTAGAAAATGTTGCATTGCCTTTAAAATAGTATTGAGCTCTCTCATGGTTCCTAGTAACTGCAAGTGTGAGAACAATGGGAGATTGAAAGTAGTTTCCACCGATAGAGTAAGTGGGGCTGTTACCAGAGTAGAGGTTCTAGGATGAAGTCTTTTCACAAGGCTGTTGCTCAGGTTTCATGATTGCTCCTAAGCATTTGCAACGAAGAACACTGTTGCTTCTCTTTATGATCTTTCTTTAAAATTCGAGGGAATGGTAGGAATGGCAAGCCTCTTGCTTGTCTTTTCTTCCTTTTTATTTCCCTATATCTCCTATCGATCTTTTTTTTTTCTGGTAAAGTAGTTCCATTTAGTTGAGGTCTTCTTGCACTACCTCTTTGTTCGGTCCTGTAGATCCATTCTAAGTTCCATTCAGTGAGAATCACTGAGAACGATTTGTGCAACTGATTGGTGACATCAAGCATCGAATTGATGCCTCATTGTTTGGGGAACCCTTCCTAGAGGAGACAGAATTGTCAAACAAAATGCAGGATAGTATTTCGTCTGGGTGACACTGGATATCACAACTGTAGAACTCAGCTTCTGAAAATCCTGCTTATTTTCTCTCTGCTTTTTGACACCAAGCAGCGCCTAACTCCCCTGAATACCAGAGTGTTTTATATTTGTATTCATGGTAGCTGTGCACTAAAACTACCGCAGATAATTTAGGTAATTGGCAAACCACAGGGGCACTTAGTCTGCTCACCTGCCTATTTTAGGTTGGCTCATCATCACTCTAATTGGCAGTGGGTAGTTACTGGTCCATTTGCCATGTATTATGACAAAAGATGCTAATGGGCCCCGGCAGTGGGTGTGTTGTACCTTTGCCCTGCTTCTGGCATGCAGAAAGCAATCCCACTGTTTTTGCATAGCAAGTAGCATGGCTGGACATTTTTCCTACATCAGAAAGAGTTTTTCCTTTTTTAAAATGACAACTTCCCCTGGCAGAGGCCTAATCTCAGGATTGACATGTATCCTTTCTCCCAGCCAATACCTACTACACTGTCCCTAAAAACAAGAGTACATCAGTCAAGGTAGTTTTCATCATTTTCACCACATTTTTATTATCAGAACTCCTCTGAAGCTTGAAATTGAAATCTGTTTCTTTCTTGACATTTTTCTCTATATTGGGCATGTAATTATGGGCCCAAATGAAGTTCAAGAGGAATGGATCAACAAAGCCCACAGCTAAGTACACTAAACTTTGATCTTGAAGGAAAATATGAATTCCAAGGTAGATTTGGACAGCTGTGCTGTGAATGCCACAGTGAGCAAATGTGGAATCAGAAGAAATATCCCATGGTTAACTGACATTTTTTTACATAAATGCAAGGAACATAAAAACAGGAATTCAACTCCCCCGGCTTAGGATAGTGATTCTTAGCATTTTGAAGATAAAAATTCATTTTCAAAACAACAAAAAAGTGCTCAGGTGATAACAATTGTAATTCTACCATTTATTGATTGAGAACACGTTAAAATTAATTAAATAATTGGAAGACAATGTTTATTTTATTATTAATTATATCAGCAACTACATATGGAGAAAAAGTTGTAAGGGAGACACTATTCCAAAGACTGTGCTTTGTGTAAATATAGATGTTGGTGGACCCATTACAATAGATCTGTGGCCTATGGTTTGAAAATCATTGATGTGGAGGCAACAAAGAAAGACCTAGTTTAGTTTAGGGTTGTAGCCAAATTGTGGTGATAAACGGTCATCAGCCCAAGAAAATGGGTTAATGATATTATGACATTGCATGGGATGTACTTGTAGGTGTATTTACATTAATTTACTAAAAATTAACCTAGAATTAAGGAAAAATAATTAATGTTTATTGATCAGAATGCTGTTAAATTATCTTTTATTTCCAACTGTTTGTCAGTTTGAATTAAAGTTACTGATAGTCATTAATATGAGCTGGTATTCTAAATTTCCAAATAATGTGCTGAAATTTTAGGCAACTTTATGGAAATCATTCAGAGCAAAGATTGCAGGCTCTGGCAACATTTTCATGCAATGACATTCATAATTAGAGGACTTTTCTAAAGTTTACACTTTAGGAATGCATGAATTATACTCCTATCTACAATTAATCAATTTCTCCTTGCCCTGAACAGTGTTTCCTGCTTGATTATTAGCTGGGATATACCCAAGCACACTTGTATGTATCCTTTGTGTTTGAAGATGCTGCTGATGGGGATTATAGTCTGTTGTGTCTGAGTAAGAGAAAAGTAAGAGATGTGGCCCAGGTTTTTCCTCTCTGGTCGTGGTTACTTTTTTTACATGTAGAGCCAGAGCTTCAGGAAGCTTTAACATTTCATTTGGAATTGGTCTATGAATATCTGTTAAAAATCACTGGTAACAGTCATGTCTTGAGGCCTGTCTGTCACGTGGCTTTCCTGTAATCTACATGGGTATCACATTATCAGCTATGTTGTTCCTTGGGGTCTTAAGTATTTCATGGGGGCACTTTGCTAATGGTTGTCTCACCTCAACCTGTCTGTGGGAGTCTTACCAGCTGTCTAGTTTCTGTTCATGTCACTAATGGCACATCTGTGCCAGCTTAACTCTATTCCAGGACTTTGGGATGAGTGGTCCTGGACCAAGGTTTGTCAACCTTGGCACAATGGCATTTTGGAATAGATAATATTTGATTGTGGAGGGCTGTCCTATGTAGGTAGCATGGGTGGCCTCTGCCCACTAGATATCAGTAGCACCCTCTCCCTGGATTGGGACAATCAAAATTGTCTTAAGATGTTGTCAATGTCCCCTCGGGGATAAAGTCATCCCTAGTTGAGAACCACGGCCCTAAACTGTCATGTGATGCTCAATTTGGCCTATATGTGAGGATGCAGAAGATACAAGGAAGGTGGATATGATATTTATAATAGGCCTAAAATGTTTAACCAGAGATAAAATGGGACAGTATTGTGACCATTGTTGAAGAAACTTTCTAAGCTCAAGATGGAGCCACTCCTGCCCGGGGTGTCATGTCAACAAACAAAACTTAGATAACTTTCTTGCCCTTGTAAATGCTCCACTTGACCAGAAATGCAGTCTAGTCAGTCAGCCAATCCCTAAAGGCCAAGCCAACTCTGGATCTTCTCACTCCAAACAAGGTTGACTATGTGGCCCTAGCCAATCAGAGACTTTCTATTTCTGTTCTGTTTTCCCTTGTTCTTTATTCTATAAAGGCTTCCTGCCTTCTGCCCCATTTCGTGGTGCTCCAAAAAGAGATTGCTTGTTTCATGAAGGGTTAAATAAAGTTTGCTTGTATCACCTAAATTGTCTTCTTTAATCATTTTTTAATGCCAATTTATAGACCTTCAGTTTGGGGAGGATCACAGCGTCAAATTGTGACTACATAGTATCATTCTATCTTTGAAAAGAATAATAAATGGCTTCATAAATGATAAAGATATATATACTTGTGTGTGTGTGTGCACACGACTTTCTCAGTATGGTCCCTCTGTAGGTAAGTGTGCTTAAGCCAGGTGTGGAAATGTTTGCTGCTAATCTGTGAAGCCATACAAAAGCGAATTGCCTGTTCTATGGACTTGAAATTATAAATCCTTGAAAGGGAATTGTAAATGTTATCACATTGATTTTTTCTTTTTTAGCAGAGTTTGACCTTAGTAGGTGTATAGGAATAAACTATATTTCTTTTTTGCTCTTTTGGGTAAAAAACAAAAACCAAAACAAAAGACAATTTGACCTAGTTGAAATAGAAAGCCTATTGTTATATCAATATAATGGGTTCCTCATAAACCCTTAGGAAGATATTGGAATAAGAGGCTGAAAAGCTGTTTGGAATCTTTCCATTCTTGTTCGTACATTAATTCAACAGATATTTATTGAGCACTTCTTCTGTGCCAGGGCTATACCAGCCTCTGAGTACACGGTAATTGGCAAGACACACACCACCACTCACAGAGCTTGGGGTTATTCTCTCCCTCTCTCTCTCTCTCTCTCACTCTTCCCACTCCCTGCATTCCTGCTTCAGTCTTCTCTTTAGATCCCTGAAGACCAGTTTTATGTGCTTCCCAGTGTATATGCAGAAAATAAGTTCTCAACATAGCCCACAAATTTTTCTTGTCTTCTGTATTGGAAACCACTCCTGAGCCAGCCCTGCTGGCCTAGTGGTTAAAGTTCGGCGTGCTCCACTTCAGCCATCTGGGTTCAAGGCATGGAACCACACCACTTGTCTGTCAGTCACCATGCTGTGGCAGCATCTCACATAGAAGAACCAGAGGAACTTACAACTATACACAACTATGTACTGGGGCTTTAGGGAGAAAAAAGGAGGAAGATTGCCAACAGATGTTAGCTTGGCGTGAATTTTCCCCTGCAAAAGAAGGAAAAAGAAAAGAAAAGAAACCACTCCCAACTGAGAATACAATCTCTTCTTTCCAACCACAGATTTAGGAGGGTGGGACTCTGATTAGTCAAGTTGGGTCACTTCTCACCTTGGACCTATCAGGCGTGCCCAAGAGTAGCATCCCAGGGGATAACGTGGCTGCTGGGAGCTTTCCCCCATGACCATATGAATGGGGGAAGCAAGGTTTCCAGGAAAGGGAGGTTGTGCAGACCATCCTCAGAATATCCTGTACCACAACTTGGAGTGAACTGCTGTGTGATAAAATGCAAAATGTGCATATAGTAACTGAAGAAAATAAGAGGAAATTGATTCCAGGCCACAGAAGCATCAGTGTGTGTGAATACTCACTGACACAACTGCTCACCTTCAGTAATATAGAAAGTTGAAGAGAGCAGACTGAAGTGGGATCAGTATGAATAGATATGGTACAAGTCACAAAAGTGATTTAGTTCCTTCCTTTTTAGTCCTTTGGAGAATTAGGTGACACCATTCGGGGATAACTCAGGAGTAAGTATAAATAGTCACAGCTATGAAAAGGCAGTGAAAGATCCTGAGAAAAGCACAGAAGGCTTTATTATAAGATCCGCACAGACCAATCAGCTCTATGGCTGGGGATTGTCAAGCTATAGATATTAGAGATTGTTCGGGAAGCCTGTGTGCTGGAGGATAATGAAAAAAGAAGAGGCAGGAGATGTTTCTTTATAGCCACACAGGCTCCGCTTCAGTCCTTCAGTAATCTTGACTTTTAGTACCACTTGGGCATAACTAGTGCAGCCCTGGGATTCTCTGCCATTTGTAGCCTCTACAATGAATCTTGGGGTCAGTTGACACTTCCTAGACCTCTCATCTCTGTAATCCTTGTACATGACCAAAACTTAGAGGAGAGGGTTATTAGAATCTTTGAAAAGCTAGCACATAGTTGAAAAAAGCTCATTGAACTTCCACCATGATTCATGAGCTCTTACACTTGGGAAGAATTGTGCATTGGCCTAGAGAATAATGAAGTGGCTCATTTCCCCAGTTTTCCTTAAGTGAATATCTTCTTCAGGAACTCACAGAGAAAAAGAGTGCTTCACAGATCATGGCTTGCGTAGTCCAAAATCCTACAGTAAAATCATCCCAAATGTTCACAGACCTCTATCCAATTCCCAAACTCACCTTATGTATGTATGAAGGTATGTTTGTATCTACTTATACAGTGCAAACTTGGAAAGAAAAGATAACCATGATATTACTTTCCCAGGGAAAGTGTAAAAATGCTTTTAGAGAAAGAACAACAACTCCCCTGCTGTGAATGGCTATCAGCAATGTGTCATATATATTCTTTGTTCATGGTATAATGATACTCTTGAATTTACTGCACATCCAAACATGATTAGTGTTTTCAACTTTAAAATGACCATGTAGAATACAATGTTTATTAAAGAGTAAGTTATAAAAGTAAGCTAATTTAAATCCCAACTGGAATTGTAGCCATTGTTTAGGCTCCAGTTTTTTTTTAGAACAAAATCTTTTTTTCTGGGAAGAGTATTTTATCACTATCAGTGCGTGTTCATAATATAAAGTAGACTGGCTTTGAGTTGTTTTTATTATTGTTCTCAAATTCTCTATATGCAGCGCAGTCCCTTATCAATCTATCTATTTATCTATCTACCTATCATCTCTCATTTTATGTATATGAAATATTGCCCCTCATTTTATATATATAAAATCTATTTATATATCTTATGTATATAATTCATATATATATCTCTTTATCAATATGTACAATGCTGTACACTGTCAATATTGTACATTGTACTGCAGCAGACAACTGCCCCACATCCCCCACGCCCCGCATCGGTATGCCACTGCCCCTATTTTGAATCATTTCTTCCTCTCGTGTACTCACTATTTCTCTCATGAGGATAATAATAGAAGCCACCTCTCAGACACTTGTATTATTTTATATGCTGTGATGGCTAAATGATGTATGTGTCTGGCACATACGAAGAACTCAATTACTATTACTTATTCCAAGAGAAAACTAGAATATTTTTAGTACCTCACCCTTTTTCATCACTAGGCAAGCTATAGGTTTCAACTGGATTTATTAAAAACTTGCTAAAAATATGCTAAGAGTTCCAACATTTTTTGAAATTGTCGTGGAGTGATCAGACCACATTTTAATTTTCCTGGCAGAAATGCAGGAAAGCCCTTCTTACAAAAATGTTTGGCACTGTCAACAGCGCCTGGATCTACTTACAACTAAACACATTGTGTTGATCTGAAATGGGTGCCATGGTGCTAAGGCTCTTCATTATGGTGAAACAATCATTTGAATGTTGCTGCATTCTTTGTTGCCTTGTTACACTAGGCACTAGGGGGTAAATAGCGTTTGTAAGTGACTCTAATTTCCTTTAATTTGTATAACTGTATCCAAAAATCCATGATGCAAGTTGAAAGCTAACATCTGAATACTTTTCTAATCCTTTCGGAAACTCGTTGCTTTCTACATCATGGAGAAAGAAAGACACACACACATGCCTAAGGAACAAAGTACTAATATTGAATAGGGTTGAAAAAAGAAAAGTTTCCCTAGAAGAGCAATTCTGAATCATTTAGGATTGGGGTGGTTCTGTTGAAATTCTCTTTTTAAGGGTTATTGAGACAGGAGTGATTTAATATGGAAAAGGTAATATATGCAGAAGTGGTAAACGTGGGTTGTACTTGCTAAAAGGAATGTGGGCGTGAAGATCTTGATATCCACTGTGTGTATAGGTGTGCATATGTAGATAGAACGGGACGGGCTAGGCTAGGCTGGGATAGGATATTATCAAATGAACTTGCTGTTGACTGAAAGAAAGGAGGATTCCATAAACTTTCAGCCCATTAAAATGAAGTGCTGTTCTTTAGGGCGCCTGTGGTTAAGTAGTTTCACGCATCCATTGGGTGGGTCAACACACATCCTGGAGCATTCTAAGTGAGTATTATAAGATATTTTGTTACAAGGAATTGAAGTGAGTTAAATTATATTTAGTTAGAATAATAGGTACTCAGTTCTGGGCAAACCAGCTTAAGGTGCATTTGTATCAACACTGCTTTAAGGCGCGTTGTATCAACAAGGCATTAGAAAATGTGTATGTAAGCTGATTGGGAAGCAGGAGAGGGCAGGGAAAGAACACATTTAAGTATCATTATTTGTCAATTGTTTGTTCACATAACATTACAGTGCGTGGATTTTGCTGAGAAGGCAGCTGCATTTTGGGTGTGCTAGATCAGCATTTCCCACACGGCCTCTACCAAGGAGCACTTTAAAACGCATGCTAACTACATTGATAGAATCCTGGAAGGAGACATGCACATTAGATTAAAATAGATGCAAGAACTATATAGCAGGTAAATTAGTTGCAGCAGAAATGGTGAAAACTTGATTCATGTATACATTTAAACATAATATCAGAACAAAAGTCAACACATTAGAAAAAATAAATTCTTATTAAAAGGAAAATGATGAAAATAGCATGTTGAAACAAATGGTCCCTGGCTAACTTGCCGATATTCTTTAAAAGAGCATAACATCCTTTAAATTCAGATTATCATATAATAACAAAAATGTATGATACTGTGTGTCTTAGTTTGCTAGGACTTCTGTAACAAAGTACTACAGGCCAGGGGGCTTAAACAACAGAATGTTATTTTCTCACAGTTCTGGAGGCTGGAAGTCCCAGGTCAAAGGATTGGCAGGGTTGGTCTCTCCTGAGGCCTCTCTGCTGGATTTACACGTGGCTGCCTTCTTGCTGTGTCCCTCACATGGTCTTTCCTCTGTGGGTGGACATTCCTGGTTTCTCTTCCTCTTTTTATAAGGACATCAGACATATTGGATTAGAGCCCTACCTTTATGATCTCTTTTAACCCTAACTATCTCCTTAAAGATCCTATCTTCACATGCAGTCACATTCTAAGGTATTGGCATGTTGGGGCTGCAGCATATGAGTCTGAGAGGAACACAATTCAGTCCATAGCACAGCGCAATATTCGTTTCATGTATACAGTTGTAAAATAAAAATTTAAAAACCTGCTATTTGCACCTCTTAATCTCTCTCATAATTTGAGAAATTCTGGTGTGGATCAATTAACCAACATTGGACACCAAATAATCTCCAATTTAGGAAGAAAATGCTAGCTCTTTTTTTTTTCCCCTCAATAATCAATTATTTAAGTCACAAATATTTTGACTTTTTGCTTTTCAAATATGATGGCTCCAATTTCTGCCAATATCTCTACCTAGCAGATTTAATAAAAATAGTGTTATTATCATGTGTTTAGACAAATATTTTCTTGTAGAAAAAATCTTTCAAATTTCTGAATGTGTACCTGTTTATTTATGCAAATAAATCATAAGTAAATTCTCAGAAAAAAATAAAACCTTATGCATATTCTGAACTTTGATAGTAAGAACAATATGAAAATAAAAATTAAAATAGCTGGGGCCTGCCCTGTGGCCAAGTGGTTAAGTTCGTGCGCTCCGCTTCGGTGGCCCAGGGTTTGCTGGTTTGGATCCTGGGTGCAGATATGCACCACTCACTAGGCCATGTTGAGGTGGCGTCCCACATGCCACAACTAGGAGGATCCACAACTAAAATATACCACTGTGTACTGGGGGCATTTGGGGAGAAAAAGCAGGAAAACAGAAAAGAAGATTGGCAACAGTTGTTAGCTCAGGTGCTAATCTTTAAAAAAAGAAAAAAATTAGCAAACTTTGAGGTTATTTTAAAAAAATACTTCTATGGTCCATCACATGATTAGCTTAGGTAAATCTCCCATATCCTGTCTGTTTATAATCTTGTAATTTTTTTCTTTGATAAGAATTATGACCCTGAATAACAGCAAGATTATTCTGAGGAATAATAATAACTTGGAAAAAATTATTGTCATTGTTCAATTGTCTTTTCGACATCTTGGGAAAATGTCAATGTATATGTCATATTTGTTAATTCTTGATTAAAGACAGTATTTAATTAACCACTGGAATCTACTGTCTAGTCATTCTGGATAAGTAGAATTTTTATTGTTATGGAATTGATATCCTTTTTTAAAAAAAATGCCTTACTCTTTCATCGAAACTACATATTCTTTTAAAGATAAGGAGTTTTCTTTGGGTAATTTTGAACATAATATCTAATTAAAGCTATAAACTGAACTATAGAGAGAATGAAAATGATGTTTACCTTCATACGCATTATTTCCATAAGATAAACTACTGAATTGAAGAGCAAACACGTTATACTATTGGCGGGCTGAAATTCAGCTGAAAGAATTTGGCACAGAGTCCCTAAGTTTGCATTTTTCAGAATTGTTAAAAGTGTAGGGGCCGGCCTGGTGGCACAGTGGTTAAGTGTGCATGTTCTGATTCGGCGACCCTGGGTTTGCTGGGTCGGATCCCGGGTGCAGACATGGCACCGCTTAGCAAGCCATGCTGTATACGTAGGTGTCCCACATATAAAGTAAGAGGAAGATGAGCATGGATGTTAGCTCAAGGCCAGTCTTCCTCAGCAAAAAGAGGAGAATTGGCAGCAGATGTTAGCTCAGGGCTAATCTTCCTCAAAGAAAAAAAACGAAGTGTAGAAGTCTAATTTTTATTTTTAAATAATACAGATATTAAACTACCTTTCTTTTTCTAGTTTTCTTCATGTATTTTCTGGACATTTTATGGAAGATCATACCAGAATTGAGTTCTGGGCAAAAGTGAGACAACCAAATTGATTACAAAGAACTCTGAGCTCTACCTTTGATTTTGCTGGCATAACTGCTATTACCAAGTAAGAAGCATTAACGAGATTATATTAAAGTTGTAACTAAGCTGGGCCTAAAAAGAAAAAGAAAAAGGAGATGCTTACATTTAGGAAAATTTCATTTTTATTACACGAATATTCCCGAAGGGCTTATTTCCTGAAATGGGGACAGTAGAATCCAGGAAAATGTCCCAAACTAGGAGTTCTAAGGCACAAAATTTTACTTCAAGAGTTATCACTGACATCAGAAAATAACACGCATGAGTTTAAATCACTGTGGCCTTTAGTTTTTTAACTGTTAGACTCAGAAACATCCTGCCAACAAGTTCAGCATAAACAAGATATAAATATAGATGCACACCGTAATTAAACTAATGGGATATCATTATTCTAAAACAATGACTATACGGTTTTAGGTAAAGTACCAGCCTCCTTTCATCAAAGTGATGAGAAATATCCTAAAACTTCCCTTTCTTTTTGTTCAAAGAGGGATCCAAATCATAAATGTTTTCAATTCCTATGGGAAAATTGGACTTTCATAGATTTAAAAAAATTCCTTAGCCAATTTTAGTAGTTTTTTCATTATGCCCACGAAACAGTTGTTCCATTTGACATTTTGATTGTATTAAACACTTGTTTAATGAAAACTTTTTAGATTGATAGTATAGTGTATGTTAGGAAGCGTTGATGTAGTCAGTAGATCATGTGGCATTAACTACTTCCTAATAGTAATAATAACTACAGTAATAGTTAATATTTCCTTAGCACTTGTTAGGTATGGGTTGGGGAACAAATCTCGCACGTCTCTGTGCATCCTGAGTGTGAGGCACTGATTGCCCTTCATTCTGAACCCTCTTTCCAGGATGATTAATAGTAAACTGCCCTGGAAAACAGAGAGAGTATCTTCCTCCAGAGCAAAGGCAGGCATGCTTACTGCTTATTGTAAAAGACTAGGGTTTCCTAAATTCAGAGTGGCTCTCTTTTTTTTTTTTTAAAGATTTTTTTATTTTTTCCTTTTTTCTCCCCAAAGCCCCCTGGTACATAGTTGTGTATTCTTCGTTGTGGGTTCTCCTAGTTGTGGCATGTGGGACGCCGCCTCAGCGTGGTCTGATGAGCAGTGCCATGTCCACGCCCAGGATTCGAACTAACGAAACACTGGGCCGCCTGCAGCGGAGCGCGCGAACTTAGCCACTCGGCCACGGGGCCAGCCCCCCAGAGTGGCTCTCTTGTAATGCATCCCACTGCTGGTATCTTTTGACCCTATTATCTTTGCCTTGTGGGAACTGGGGCTCAGCGAACTGGCACCAAAAATGTTGACATTCTGGCTACTGTTATAATTGTGAGTAATAAATGCTCTTTCATGACTGACCTAAGGATCTTGTGTTTTCTACCAGAATCTATGTAACTGTGGCAAGCAAACTTGAAAAAAGGATAAAATTTCAGATTCTTTGCAGTTTTTGGCAGAAGACCCTATATTAAGCACTTTGAAAAATTCTTCTCATTTAACTCTCTAAACATCTACAACTTTTAGAGGTGGAACAAAGTTCTATTTCTATAACTCGACTTTGCTTCTATTTTAAGCCCTCAGACCAATTATACTTCAAGAAAAAAAGATTAGTATATTCCAGGTTTTCTCAGTTACTTTACGTTTAAACTCATTCATTTAGTGATTTTTTTCCTTTTTTTTTGCTCCAGCGTGACACCTAAACTTTTGGGTATTTAGTGTAGCATACGGCATAGACAGTATCGGGAGGGGGGCTGAGAAGCAGGGGCTACAGAATCTGGTCCTCAATTGTTTGTGTTTGTCTTGATTGATAGCTCCTGAGTGAGTACATTTCCATTTAATTTCAGTCTCTGGTTCATTCCGTATTCCTCTGAGGCATCCACTGTCATTCCCCAAGACAGCGGCAGGCCTGTTGACACATACTCTCTCACTCTCTACTTTTGTTCCCTTCCTGAGGGCAAGGAAACTCTGGCTGCTCTCCTTTGCACATCAGGAGACACTGAGAGTGCTTTCGGGTTCTCTCTACACCTGGCATGTCATGCAGGGTCTTTGTGGCTCCTCTAGTTTTCGGACTGTGGTGACATGGAGAATTTCTGCGAAAACCTTACCTTTACCTTCCAGTATTCCAGTTGGGAAGCAGGGTCCAAATCAACTCTTTTGTCCTAAGATTCTCCAAATTTAGATGGTGGTTATATGACCTCCTGCAAACTCCTGTTAACAAAGAGTAACCCTTTGTTGGGATGTTGGAGGGTGTTCATAGCTCCTTTTCAGACAACCCAGATGGTTACAATTTTCTTGCTTTTTTTAGAATATTCACTTCACTTTTCAGGCCATGGAAGTTTTATCAAATCTAGAGTGAAAAACAAACTAACAAGCTAAAAAAACACTTGACTTCTATATCATAATTGTTTCCACGTCCATTATTTATGGCTTGAATTTGGCTTCTGGTGATCCTTGATCACAACTTTTTTGACTCTAAATCCTTTCCCTGTCCCCTCCATTCTCTGAGGCTGTGGGAAAGGACAGCCCTAGCTGCTCCCATGTGGTGAAGGAGGGGTGGGGAAAGAGTTACCGGGCAGAAGGGAATTCCTAGATGTGGAAAGAAAGCATTGGTTGTTTTCAATGAATCACTCTGCTACACTTAGGAATGTATTCATACCATTCAGCACCATGCCCTGTACCCCTCCTAGAGCTTTCTGTGGACAAGGAGGCATCCCGTAGCTTTTTTATTACCTGGCATATGGTAGGTGCTCAATTGCTTAATAAGTGAATAGTTATTATTGACAAATAATATTCATTGACTGATCAATCTCATCTATTAAAATGGGCTTAGGTGTTTATGGTTTGTAGGTGTCCAAAATTCTAGCAAGAACGGATTCCTAGAAAGCAATAGTCCTTCAGTTCCACAAGAAGACTGAAATCTCAGGTATTTAATATGCCTATTGGAAGTCCACTTGATAATCAAAGTTGATCTTATTTTTAGAAGGTAATATTTTCTGTATAAGATTTGTACATGTTCCAAGTTTGTACGGTTATTGGAGGTATTCTGTATGGAGAAGTGAAGTGATAACACTGAAGGCATAAAAATAAAATATTTGATTACAGTAGATTTTAAACTAAATCTGTCCTACTTGGTTAACTCACAGCCTAATTAAGAAAAAAATTTAATTTTTAAAGTCTTCAAATAAACATGCCATGAAGTACTGAAGTGGAAAAAATTTTGTCTATTTTCTCTTATGTCTTTATATAACAAAACACACAGAGAAATAACCTCAGAAACATTTTTCTACTAAGAATTTGCGAGGTGAAGAATAGTCTTCCTGGATTGGACCAAATTCTTTTTTCTTTCATTTGATCCTAAACTGCATCAGGAGAAATAGTTTTTGTATGCTTTGATTTTTCTGAGTATTGGAGAGAAAATCTACTATATTACAAATTGTTACTATTGTTCAAAGCCATCAGACCAAGCATATAGAAACCTTGATGAGAGCACTTGAAAGATTCTTTTATAGTGATAACTACAGTGGAGAAGGGTATAGGCCTTGGAAATGAATGTAAGGCGTTAACATTGGAGTGTTGTGGACTATTTGAAACTCTCTGTGATAGTTATAGTATTGGATTTAACTCTTAAAAACCACTTTCAGAATCCATCTCTCTTTGTCAGATTCCACACATATATCGATGAGCTTGGGAGATGAAGCCACCCCAATATTATAATGACTAATATAATCAATGGTATTGATTATATTTTTTAAAAAAAGAGGAAAATATAAAGAACATGTTAAAAAAAGCTATTATAAGCTACATATTATGGTCCCTAAAACTGTGGGAAGATAATCTTCCCTCAAGATATTTCCCATCCTAAAATGGATATTTATTAGACTTTTCTATTCTGGAAAGAAACAATAGGTTAAACAAATAAAATGATCATGAATCTAAATGTAGCTAACAATATATGCTTTGATATAGGATATTAAATAATACATGAAAAATAGATAAAGAAATAAGGACAATAATGCAGAAAGAGGTGCACAAATATAAAATTATATTTGGAGGTTTTTAACATAACTATCAATATCTGAAAGATCAAGCAGACAAAAAAGAGAAGATTTGGTTAATATATCCAAGTTTATACATATATATATATATATATACACCAATATCCTTATTAACAGAAATAGCTTTACACTTAACAGAGAATATATTTTATTTTTGAGGTCATTCTGAGGCAACTGTTTTTTAGGCCACAAAAGAAGTTCCAATAAGAAAGAACTGCCATTTTATACTCTATGTTTTTGGGCCATAATTTAATAACATTGAAAAATAAGTAACAACGTGAAAGTGACAAAATAAAAAAGATATGTCAAGTAACTAAAAACTGTCAGCATTTTGGTAAAAGAGAAAATCACAAATGAAATAACAAAATACTTATGCCTGAGCACCAATGATGGCATTATCTTTCAGAATTTATGAGGCATCACCAAAACAGGGCTAAGTGATAAATTTATAGCTTTAAATACACAGTGAAGAATAACTAAAAACAAATGAGCTAAGTGTTCAACATGAGACAGTAGAAAAAGAGCAACAGAATAAACCCAAAGAGACAAGCAGAAAATAAAAATAAGAGCAGAACTCAATGGAATAGAGAATAAAAATAAAACACCCAAATTATACATATTGGAAAAGGGAAAAAAACTGATATAAGAGACATTGAAAAGTATTATGCTCAACTTCATATATTTTAAACTTAGGCAAAGTAGATGGTTTTACAGGGAGAAAGATAAGAATTGAATTTACTAATAACCATTAAAGAATATTGAAATAGGGGCCAGCCCAGTGGCGCAGCGGTTAAGTTCGCACATTCCTCTTCGGAGGCCTGGGGTTCACTGGTTCGGATCCCAGGTGTGGACATGGCCCCGCTTGGCAAGCCATGCTGTGGCAGGCATCCCACATATAAAGTAGAGGAAGATGGGCACAGATGTTAGCTCAGGGCCAGTCTTCCTGAAAAAAAAGAATACTGAAATAGTAATCAGAGCTCCTCAGAAACAAAATCCCAAAACAAAACAAGCCAACCAAATCTCAACAAACCAAGGCTGCATCCCCATGCTCGCGCTCATGGAGTTGCACAGGTGTGCTCTACGAGACTTTAAGAGATAGATAGGTTGCTCCACAACATAGAAAAAAGAGAAAAAGCTATCCAACTCAGTTTTTGGTTTTTTTTTAAAGGCATGCTTTTTCATGAGCAAGATTGGCCCTGAGCTAACATCTATCGCCAATCTCCCTCTTTTTTTTCTCCCCAAAGCACCAGTACATAGTTGTAAATCCTAGTTGTAAATCTCTCTAGTTCCTCTATGTGGGATGCCACCACAGTATGGCTTGATGAGCCTCGTGTGGGTCCACCCCCAGGATCTGAACTGGTGAACCCTGGGCTGTGGAAGTGGAGTGCGCAAACTTAGCTACTTGGCCATGGGGCCAGTCCCAACTCATTTTTAAGATTAGTATGACCATAGTTTCTACAGAAAATCATAGTCTATAAAAATAAAATTATAGACCCACTTGACTTTAAACATAGATAAAAAAATCTAAGTTAAATATTAGCTAAGTGAATCCAGGAGTGTATAAAAATATACTGTCATGAAATACTATTTATCCTACAAATATGAGAACATTCACTATATACCTATAATTTATCACATTAATGGCCAAAAAAAAGAAAATCACATGGTTATCTCAATAGATACAGCAAAAGCACTTAAGAATATCTTTCTTTATCATAAAGAAGTAGGAGGAAACATCTTGAAATTACAGATTCTATCTAACAAAAACTTAGTTAACATCACCAGTAGCAGAAACTTTCGCTTTCTATCATTCCATTGGAGACCAGCAATAACAGAGGGTTGGGAAACAGTCTTGCTGAGTGTGCCAAAATTGGAAGGCCCTGCCTGTGTTTTCACTTGGGCTGTTTCTTAGGATTGTTGCAGCCTGAAATTCTAAAAAGTGAGATAATGCCTTGCAGAAATGTATCGCTTGGTCCTGCAATGCATCTGGTCTCCCTTCAGACAAAATGCAGTCTTCCTAATGGCTTGTTGAAAAGTGGCAGATGACTAAGCCCAGGGCTCCTCTCCTGCAGAGCACCCTATTGTATGTGGGCACCTCACCTAGCATTTATGACCCACTATGGGATTTGGGGCTTGTGGAACTACTGTGATTCTGCTAATACTCTGGCTACTGCTGGTGATATGCATAATAAATTCCTTTGTCTCTGACTCAGGAGTTTGGGTCTTCTGTTAGGTTCATGAAACTGTGGCAGGCTAGCTTATTATCTTGCATTGCTATTTTGGTGGGAGTTCTCTTACTTCCGGCTCTCCTCTGCACTGTCAAACTTATTTCAGTAGGGTAAAATCTTGATACACGAGAATGCTATGACTTAGCACAGCTTTTACTGAATCTAATTCTGGAGGTACTGGCCAAAGATGAGAAAAGGAAAAGAAATAATAACTATAAAAATTAAAAGAGACAAGACAAAATGGTTATTACTTGCAGATGTAAATTAACTAACATAGAAGATCATCAGAATTAATAGTCAACAATTAGAACTAATAAGATGATACGGCAAAATTGTTAGATTCAGGGTAAATTTCCAAAAATGAAGACTGCTCCTCTAAACAAAGAATAGAAAGAAGAAAATATGATAGAAAATTAAATACATTCATGAAAGAATGAAAACTATGAAGTACTTAATAAATAACCTAATAAAATAACGTATGAAAACTTTACAGAAAAACTAAAATGCTTCTACAGGAAATAAAAAACTAAATACTAAAGGAAATAAACAGGAAATAGCTAAATATTAAAGAAAATAAACAAAATAAAGGGCAAGCTAATGTAAATTTAAAACTAAGTAAATGAAGAATTAACATCTATAGATGATGCAAATTAAAAATTTAAAGATGATTTTTTTAAATTAATCTACAAATGTCATTCTAATCAACACTGCAGTAGAAATTTTTGAGAAAACTGACAAACTCATTCTAAATTTAATGAAGTAAACACGTGTGCATGATTAGTTAAGATTAAAGAGGGAGACATACTCTATCAAATATGAAGACATAATACTCAGACCATCAGCACAGAAAAGACTTATGTCTAAATGGTAATACTCTGTCAGATCATGGTAACACCATTAATCAGAAGGGAAAAGATAGTCTCATAGATGATACAAGACAAACTAATTGTATGGAGAAAAATAAAGTGGAATCCCTGCCTGAGAGCATAATCAAAGTCAGTTCCCTTACCCTTCAGATTAAATACCTAAATGTGAAAGGTGAAGCTATAAACCAGATAGAAGAAAATATAGAAGGATAGCTTGGTGGTCATGGGATGGGAAAGAATATTTTAAGCATTACTTCAAAAGCACACATCATAAGAAAAACTAAATTTGACTATTAAAATTAATTATTTAATTTCTTTTTTAGATTTTATTTATGTATTTATTTATTTATTTTCCGAGGAAGATTAGCCCTGAGCTAACTACTGCTAGTCCTCCTCTTTTTGCTGAGGAACCCTGGCCCTGAGCTAACATCCGTGCCCATCTTCCTCTACTTTATATGTGGGATGCCTACCACAGCATGGTGTGCCAAATGGTGCCGTGTCCGCACCTGGGATCTGAACCGGCAAACTGCTGGCCGCTGAGAAGCGCAAGTGCGCACTTAATGGCTGCGCCACGGAACCGACCCCTAATTATTCAATTTCTTTAACAAAGGACACATACGAAGAACTAATAGTTGAGTGACAAAAATATCTAGAATATGTAAGTAATTTTTCAATGGGAAAATAGGCAAGGGTGGTAAATTCACAGAAGATAAAACTTGAATGATTAACAATGGTATGATAAAGATATTTACCCTCACTAATTACCAGAGAAATTCAAATTAATACAAAAAGTGAGATTTCATATTAAATTCATAGGAATGGTTAATTGAAAAATCATGTAATTGCAAGCATATCTGTTAATGCTTTCTGTTACTTTATAAGTATAGCCCTACGTATCTGTGGGAATCCGAGGATACAGAGGGCCAACTGTATTCATTGTATTAGGACATTTTATACAAG